>NC_059435.1:5830505-5945248 GCF_021028975.2 Sphaerodactylus townsendi | reverse complement strand
GTGACAGGGCTGATGGGAACTGTAGTCCATAAACATCTGGAGCACTATAGGTTGGCCACTCTGTTCTAGTGTGACAGGGGGGCTGACGGGAACTGTGGGGTCCATGAACATCTGGAGCACAATAGGTTGGCCACTCTGTTCTAGTGCAGGACAGGGCTTCGATGGGAATTGTAGTCCATGAACATCTGGAGCACTTTCATAGGTTGGCCATTCTGTTCTAGTGTGACTGGGCTGGATGTGGGAACTGTAGTCCAAGCAACATCTGGAGTACCAAATTAGGTTGGCCACTCATTCCAGTGTGACAGGGCTGATGGGGATTGTAGTCCATGAACATCCGGAGAGCCACAGTTATGTGCCAGGCATTCCCTACCCAGAGTTAAGAAAACCCTGTGGAAAGGAAATGCCATCTAACTCAGATTTGATGGACCATCTAAACAAACTTTGACTGGCAGAAAGCTGTGTAAGTGGAAAGAGTCCCTCTGGTAACCCGCTTTCGAATGGGCAGTTACAGCAAGGCATGGTAGTCTCTTGGGAATGTCTTTCAAGACTTCCTACAACGATGTGCATTTAAATAAAATCCTTTGTACATGTACAAAGCAGCACTGACATTAAAAATTCCTTTTTTTAAAAATCCATGTCCCTTCCAATTGACTTTTAAAATATAATCAAGCCTTCATTTGTTTGACTCACGAGCCCATGCACCTCTTCTGATGGTATCAGGTAATCACCTGGCGCCTGAACCAGAGAGTCCGGTTCAGCCTGCTATCTCCAATAATAATAAAGCACAAAAAGACGGCACTGAGTTTGACGATTTTAAACGTGTAAGATTCTCTGCACGATAAGAAGTGTAACAACCTCTGGCTCTATGCCCTTGGCTGCTTTCGGAGGGCAACCGAGCACTCTGCGCAACTCTTTACTTACGCTCAACAAGTAAACCAGGGTTTCACAAAGTTGCTGAATCCCAATTCTAGTAACACGGCAGAAGTTAAGAAATAACCTCTCAGGAAGAAGTCAGGCGCATTTGAAACGGAAGCCAGAGGGACCGTGTGCACCTTAACTCAGGGTTACATTTAGACAGGTTACCCTTTCAAAATGTCCTGTAATGGAGCGGGCAAGAGAGAATTCATGCATCAGTTCAAGAGAGGAAAAAATAAAAGCTGGCACTTAGCCCCTTCCCGCGCCATTGCTGTCAATGTGCCTGCTCAGAGAGGTTTCAACATCTTCGGTTTCTGTGCCAGCTTCGGCTCCGGGGAAAGTAATGTCAGCTTTTATCCAGCGCCTGCACTTCAGCTACACGCGGCCCCATTTTCGTGAGCTTCATCAGTCATATGCGGGACAACTTAAGAACATATGAACAAGCCAGCTGGATCAGACCAGAGTCCATCTAGTCCAGCTCTCTGTTACTCGCGAGTGGCTCCTCCACCAGGTGCTTCCTTTGGGAGCTCACATGCAGGATGTGAAAGCGTACCGCCCGTCTGCTGTTGCTGCTCCTGGAGCACCTGGACTGTTAAGGTACGGTAATCTGAGATCAAGGAGGATCAAGATTGGTAGCCATAGATCTAATTCTCCTCCAAGCAAATTCCTGTCCAAGCCCCTTTTAAAGCTATCCAGGTGAGTGGCTATCACCACCTCCTGTGGCAGCATATTCCAAACACCAACCGAAAATAGAATGCTGCTGAAGAAGTGTTTCCTTTTATTAGTCCCACCAGGAGCTTCCCCGAAAAATAAGACAGTGTCTTCTATATTAATTTTTGCTCCTAAAGATGCGCTATGTCTTATTTTCAGGGGATGTCTTATTTTTCTGTGTTCTGTCTATTGGGCATGTTTCCAAACAAAAACTTTGCTACGTCTTACTTTTAGGGGATGCTCCATATTTCACGCTTCAGCAAAACCTCTACTAAGCATCTTATTTTCCTTGGGATGTCTTATATTCAAGGGAAACAGGGTAATTCCCCCCTCCCCCAGCATTTTCAATGGACGCCCCCTGGTTGAACTTGGAGTCAGGATTCAATTCCCTCTAAAGGGCAAATGTTTATTTGCTCAAGATCATTCCGCAGCCTCCATCCGCCCCTGCACCCAGCAGACCCACAACATGTGCAACACCCCAAGGGAGCCAGGCCCTCTGTGGGACGCGGCCTGGTGCTGCCAACCACAGCCAAGGGCTCTTCCCCTTCCTTCCTTGCTGAGCCAAATGCACTTTTTAAAAACTGCCTATAAGTATGCATGCTCGATTCCTCTTTTCAGCAGGGCATTTCAAACAATCCTCCGAACGGAGGAGGTGGGATTACTGATTTATTCCACATCAGTTAACAGCCTCTTGCTTGTTACAAGTTACAACTGGTCCAAGCTCCAGATTCGCTTCCAGGACACTGAACGCTGTACAGATCCCGCGTCCCGCAATGAAGGGAGGTGTCTCTTCACAGGCTAGGCCGGGCTGGGCTGGGCTGGGAGAAAGGAATCTGCTTTTTCCCCCCCGGGATGGCAGGCAGCCTCAAGTAGTCATGCAACCAGGCATCTCTTAATGCTGATATAATCACAGTGTTTAGTATTGACTTACAAGATTCCTGCTGGGCTTCTTCCAGGCATTTAACCGCCTCTGCTCTGGTGGTAGGCGGTATGGGGAACAGCGGCAAATGTAGCAATCCCTCCTTGACGGAAGGCAGAGGGGGGGGCTAAGTTCTGCCCCATCCCCCTATTGTTGTGATGGTGCCCCAAGGTCAAAGTCAGACTATGGCAGTGGTGGCTAACCTATGGCATCGGGTGCCAGAGGTGGCACTCGGAGCCCTTCAGTGCTTTTGTAATGCCACGCACTCACAGAGTTCCCACTGGGGGCATGAAAATCACCCTCCCCCCCACACATCTAGGCTGGCCTGGGTCAATGAACATGATCTATGCGTGCACCGCGGTGAGCAGTGAGGATTAGGCTAGCGGGGCTTCCAGGAGCGTGCTTGTGCTCTCAGGTGGCTGCCGTCCGGGGGGGGGGGGGGGGGGCAAGGTATACAGAGATGCTAGAGAGTAAGCACAGAGCGCCGTGCTGGGACTTGCTGAAGGCTAGAGCAGGGTGGCCTCAGCTCCGCAAGCAAGTGGGGCTGAGTGAGAGGGGAGGGCAACCCATTTTTTCTAAACTAAAAAACTCCCAGCATTCCAGGGTTAAATTAAGCCTCGTATTGGCACTTTATTTTCGGGCCATAAGTGGGGTTTCCCATGGGTTCACCTCAAGCACCCGGTCTCTGCAAAAGGTCCGCCAATCACTGGATTCATGGCTCCTTCTTTGAGTGGCTCAGCCCCAGAATCCCACGGCTGCCCCCAAGCCTCCGCCGGGGACTTCATGTTGGTTGCTTTTCTCCTTACAGATTAAGCTCCCACGACTCTGATTTTAATACCAAAGCCAATGTAAGAACCGCCTTCTTCAAGGGCTTCCTCTGGAGGGATTTGTGGCAGAGGTTCAACTGAGTATGGATTCCTCCGGCACCAAATTGTGGAATTCACTGCGAAAGCAGACGTGATGGAAGCCACACAATCCAATTCAATAAGCCTTTATTGGCATATACACGATAGTATAAAAATACAGTTCCAGTTAAAAAGTGAATAGTAAAAAACTTCGCGTTTGCTATACATTCAGTTTACAAACTTCTGACAAAAACTTTGCCACTATAAGTAAGCAACAATGAAAATCCTGACAATTTAGGAAGCATAACTACTCCTTTATCTGATTCAGTATAATCAATCATAGGGTCTCATAGCTTGGGATAACAGGCTGGATCAGAGTTCTTGGTATAACAAGTAGTTCAGGAGAACCGTGGGATGGAATCCATTGGTTCCAGGGCTAAGCAGGGACAGAACCTTCTTATCGCTTGGAAGACCTTTTAAGTCTTCCTATATGTAGCGGAGATGGTATGATGTTAAAATCTAGCCAGCAACAGGCTCTCCTGTGTAAGGGATTTGGTGAGCGCTGTAATATAATAGGTTGGCATCCCTGCAAGAAAGGGAATTGGACATATTCGTTGCCAGAAACAAGATTTTATTTGCCAAGCTCTGCCGATGTTGAGAGTCCATTGCTAACAGCCGGTGTTTAATGAGGGCAAGGGTGTCAGTAAAGGTTAGATGGAAGCTTGCACACACACAGGGGACGTCATGACTGGGCTTTCGCGTACATTCATGTGGGATAGATCCACCAATACCTGGGGTAACCACGCGGAATAAAAGGAACCTCCACGTCTACTGCAGTAGAAAACCTTTGAAACTCCAGTCATAGCTGGGTACAGCAGCGCAATAAGGTGCGGAAGGTCCGCGTTGTTGTCTCTCCAGGGCAACTGTTTGGCCACTGTAAAAGAGAGGAGATTGAACTAGATCAGTAGGAGCGAACCTTTGAGACCTCCATATGTTACATGCGTGGATCCGTAGTACTCCCATTGGCCATGCTGGCATGGGGTCAGATGGGAATTGTAGTCCATAAAGACCGGAGTGCTGCCCGCCACCACGGAACCAGATGGACCTCTTCTGGATGGTGTTCCACAGTAGCCTCACGGTCTGGAAAGAAGTTAGTGGAGCATACTAATGCGGCATTAACAAACATACAAAAGGCAGACAGAAGACTTGGGAGCGACTGATGAGAAGGTGCCGCTTCAACAAGTCCGCGTAACTGAATCCAGCAGGTCGGATGGAAAAGTTGTCTCCGATGCTTTTCCTCACCATTGTAAGCAGGTCGCCGGCATTCGTCTCTATTCCCAATTGTAAGATAGACTCTGAACGCCATGCGAAGAAATTCACACAGAGCTGGAAGCATGGTGAAAATGCGTATCCCGAGGAAGACCCACATGCGTGCTGCTATCAAAAGCTATCAGCCCACGGCCACACGGCCCGGAAAATGAGCTCGGACGCGGCGAAAGATGTTAAAAAACAATAAAAAGGGCTTTTTGGTTTTATCCATAGCAAAATGGAAGGAAAAAGGATAGCGATAGGGTCACTGCATGGAGAAGATGCATGCAATTCCTGCTATGGGGACAGAGAAAAGGTAGAATCCACTCAAAACCTTCTTTGCATGCACGCTCTGCCAGCCCCAGCACTCTGCCGCGTCCCTCGCCTGTCTGGCGAGAAGCTGAAGGGGTCCGCAGGCGGGTCCTCCGGCCACCGCTGTGGACTTCCCTCTGCGCCTGCAACTCCCAGTTGGGGCCGAAAGTGGTTTTGTAGGAGGGAACCAGTGAACCACGCAGAGGCAGCCCCTCGTGTTCTCAGCCAATGAGCGGCAAAAGGTCTCCCTCTGGGGAGAAATATTTCGCCTGAGCTGCAAACGCCATGGTGTCCTAAAAGCAAAAGCAACAGACATCAAGCACCACGCCCACACACACTAAGGTCGGGGAAGACGTGGGAACAACACAACAGTGAGACAAATCCAGACGAATAAACACAGTCACTCAAACACACAAACACACAACTACTCGCTGATCGCAGTCTGACGAAGAAGTTTCGCATCCCTGATGAGGCAGAAAGGATACTGAGGGGCTTAAAATGGCCGCAACCTGACCAAGCAGGAAGTGACCAAAGCATCTTTCTCCTGCCTCTCTGGCTGAAGCGGGGAGAATAATTCTGCCAAGCAGTCTCCAACATCCAGTAGAACAGAGGGGGGCACCACTCAGCTTAATTGGTCTCTCCAATGGTCTGGTGGAACAACTCGGTCTTACAGGTCCTCCAGAATTCCCCCAGATCCCGCAGGGCCCAGACAGTCAGAGGCAGAGAGTGTTCCACCAGACTGGGCCAGAGCCGCAGCTGCCATGGGTTCGAGTGGAGGCCAGTCGCACCATTGAGGGGCCAGGGATCTCCAGTGCGCCACCTCTGTCGAACACAGAGGACCAACCGGGACATAAGCGGGGTACGCGTAACCCGGCGTTACGAGGATCCCAGGCCGCAGTACAGTTCCTTAAAGCTAGTCAACACCCGCGACTTGAAGATGATCCAGAATTCAACTGGTAACCAAATGCAGTATTTAATATGACTCAGAAGGTTTTCCCTGCGGCATGATCGAGCACGCTGGACCAACGTCTTTAACTTCCGGATCAGGTGCAAGGGAAGGCCCGCAGCGAAGTTACAATAGTCTCAGCCTGGAGGTGACCGCTATGATGGATCACCGTATTGTGGTCTGTATGGGGAGAGGAAGGGAGCCACAACCACCGGGCCTGGCTAAGATTAAAAAATGCAGTCCGGGTTAGGCGAGACGCCACCCATGGGTCCCATGCATCGAAAGAGAATTTAATCCAGGGTGCGGACCCCCAGACTGTGCCAACGGAGTAAGTCGGTGCCAATGAGACCCCCTCCCACACCGGCAGCTGGAAATTCCTAACCTCCCCTGGCTGGCTGAAGCCAGAGTGATCTACGTCTTCGATGGATCAGGTTTTAGCCTGCTCTGCTGCAACTAACCAGCCAATCACTTCAAACAATGCTGTAGAGCCGCAGGGGCGTAAGCAATTGCCCCCCCGAAAATGTACCTTGTCTTGTGTAGACATATCTCAGACAGCAGAGTAGCATGCAAGAAGTCATTCATAAATTGTACAAAAGCAGTCTAGTAGACATATTATAGTTTGTTTCTGAAAGGCTGTGTTTGTCTAGACTGGCTTTGGTAAAATGATTACAAACTCTCACCAAAGTGTACTGCCATTTGTTGTAATAGTATTAATTTCCCCAGTTTTTTTTTCTTTTATGAATATGAATAAATACTCAACAAATTGCAAAAAAAAGAGGAAAAAAAACCATGAGGAGCTTCCAGCAAAGGTGTGAGAGCTTGATCCTCGCTGGCCAAAACTGGCAGCATTATCTGATTTTTTTCCCAGGTAAAGGTAGTAATATCAGCCAGTCACTCCTGTAGGACCATAATACAACGTCCCTCCTCTGAAGATGCCATTCCCTCCAGAAAACTCCAAGTGAAGGAAGACTGGATGGAAGTTAGCGAGAGGAAATGGTATCAGAAATTAGTCTGGCCCAGGGCTTGGAGTCCTGACCAAGCACTGCTCTCCCTGCTCAGGTAGGAACAAGACTGGGAACCTGGGACGGACTCCAACCCAACACAGGAAGTGACATCATTTAGTCCTGCCTCCCTGAGTATAGGTTGGACAATTCATCCAAGATGCACCTAGATCGCCTCCAGGGAGAAGTTGGATCTTTACAATCTGGAGAATTTCAGGATCCATCAGGAGGTTAGTAATTCTACTTGGTTCCAGCCAGCCAGCTTCTTCATTCCCATCCCACCTCCCAACATACTATATGCGCCCATTCCACATGCCATTTGTATGTACAGGACCCATGATTCTCAGCACACACATTTTGGGGGGTGTTAAAAAGCATGACTCTTTCCTGTGTCATCAGGAGGAAAACCTGTTAAAATTCAAACCAATGCCCAAAATGCCAGTCATATTTCTACAAAATCTGTGCTGTTTTTGAGTTTCATTCCTTCTTACTTCTCAGACAGCAAAAAACTAAGGGATCAGTTTGCATCTCGGTCTCATACTCTGTTTTGCAAGTTTGCCTGTAGAAAATCAAGGCACCCTTTAAATGTCAGAATATACTTTTAAATACCCCATAAATATGCTAAATATACCAATTTGCAATGGTAAATTATAAAATGATGCATTTTATGGCATTAAAGCAGTCAAATAAGTTTTAGGCTTGATAAGCATCACATATATTTCAATTTCCCCACAAAACGTCTCCCCCATGGAAAAGCACAGCTTTCCCTTCACGACTTCTGGGCATTTTATATCTCTGGTCTCTGTCCCTGGATGGAGATAATCTAGCGACAGTTATCAACGCCGAGATTGAATTACTGCAACGAACTATTTGTGGGGAAGCTTTCAAAAACAGCTCAGAAACTTCAGCGGGTTCCCAGCCCAAAAACCAAGTTTATTTTCTGGAACTAGGACAGTGGTGGCGAACCTATGGCACGGGTGCCAGAGGTGGCACTCAGAGCCCTCTCTGTGGGCACGCGCAAACAGAGTGCCCCCCCACATCTAGGCTGGCCTGGGCCGCTGGGCTCGATTATTAGCATTAAACCTAAGACCTAGCTTCAGGGAAAAGTGTAGGTAACCCTGTTAAGCACTGTTAAACCTCTAACGGATTTTCATACAAAGAACAAAAGCTGCTAACCATTACCTAGGAGTAAGCTCTAGTTGCTGGTAATGAGAAAGTTTGCTTCTGAGTAAACCCTCCTAGGATCGCGGATTCACTCCATTGAAGAGAGATGTACAGTTGCTTCAAAGCAAAGCCCCGAATTACCTCACCAAATCCATTCCTGAGTAGTAATGTACGCCTTGGAGCTAACTGTTTTTTTCTAAACTAAAACCTCAGTATTCAGGTTTAAATTCACAGTGTTGGCAATCTCTCACAATAAATAAGTGGGTTTTTGGCTGCAGTTTGGGCACTCGGTCTCGAAAAGGTTCGCCATCACTGAACTAGGACATTAAAGAACTAGGGTTAACTCAAAACTCTAAACAACAAGGGGCCAGGGTCCCTGAAGGCCACCTTCAGAAGACCTTCTTTCTCCCTGCTGCTGGCAAAGAGTGCAGTTGTCAACAAGTAACACCTGGAAATCTCCCAGAATTACAACTGATCTCCAGATGGCAGGAATCAGATTCTCTGGACAAAATGTGTGCTTTGGGGGACTGACTGTGTGGCATTTTATCCCTCAAAGGATCCTTCCCTCCTTAAACTCTGAGCTGGGAGTGGAGAGACACCAATGAAATAGCATTTCCTGAGGAGGTGGATCCACGGACAGCCAGAAGGCTCTCCCCAAGGAAATTCAGCTGGAATGTTCTTTGCTAAATTTTGGGCGATTAACTACCAGCATAGAGCAGTAGCGTAGCACCAAAGGGGGTGCGCGACGCACCAGGCGCATGCCCCTGCGGGGGTGTGACGAGGGCTGCCGAAGGGTGCCCCGGGATTTAAGCGCAGCAGGGATGCAGTATGCATGTGTAACCCCTGTGTAAGAAATGTGGGATGACCCAGAAAAGGGGTGGAGTCTGGAAAGAAGCAGAAGGCTGCAGAACCTTATGAGGTTGGAAGGAGGCAAGGCTACCAGTGGCTGGGACCTTGATTGATTCTAGACAAGCCCTTAACACCTTGTGTAAGGGTTTTCTTGTGTAATAAATGGTGGTGAGAGTTTTCTGGGAACCTTCAACAAATAATCTCTGAATCTCGCTCACCAAGCCTCTCTGGAAGTCTTCAAAACCAACCACCAAAGCAAGCATAAAGAATTGTTCCAAGCACATATCAGTAGACTGTAAATATAAGGACTCGAAGATGCAAACTTAACAGGACTATAAAGTGTAAATGTTAAATGTTTTAAAAGTGTTATTTGTTAAGAGAAGTAAGCTGTTTTGTTTAAACTTAGTTCTTTGCAACTCCTTCCAAGTACTGCCCCACAGAACCCACAGACAGAGGTTACAAATGCCTGCCCTGGGCGCAGTTTCCCCTTGCTCCACCCCTGGCATAGAGGAACGTGGTGGGATAGGAAGCGCATCGGGGCAAGAAATCTTGTCCCGACATAGCGCCCCGTTTGTGGTGTCAAGCGAGAGGTAGTTGCATTAAAGTAAAATAACCTGACGCATTTCTCTTGCCCCACAAGTGCTACTCATCACAGCACAAGGTGGATATTCACCCTATGGACAGTTTATAGTCGGCTGTGGCAGCCATTTTGTGGTAGCTGGTTCTGACCCCATGCGGCTGCCATTTTGTATAAATCCATTTCAAGCGACTGTCACCATGCTACATCAGAATTCCAAAAGTGTCCATGGCTCGTGCTGGGGATCCCTCCTGTAATGGGACCCTACAGTGAAAGTGTGTGCTTCACTACAGAAAGAGGCAACTGTACAGCCCATGCCTGCAATAATAATAAAACACAAATAGCACAGACATTTTTTGCCAGACTTTCCACCCCACCCACCTCAACAATGCTAACTTTTGCTATTCTATCATTTAGAATAACCATAATAACTCATTATTATTCATATAAAATAGCAGATTAGAAGTATCACATGCACTCCTGCTATTAATTCAACCTTTATGCTGGAAAGACTCATCAAGAAAACGAGAGCCCAGTGGTAGGAAGCAGTTAGTGAATCGCCTCCTTTGTGTGCCATTGTTATCAAGTGCATTTCCAGCCTCAACATAATCCTTTCATGTGTTAATGCTTAACATTCCATGTGGCTAAAGCCAAAGCATCGCAAAGGTAATATCCGTTTAAGCCAGCCTTTGCCTGCTTTTATTGCCAAGATTACACGGTTTTAACCTCCCTCACCAGCAGCTGGCTAAAATTGGACGCTCTGTTCACACTGTTATACAGGAGCCTTGGGGTAGAATTATGAAATTACTCAAGTCTTTTCCTCGTCTCGGCAATTAAAAACAACATTGTGCGTGGAAGCCGAAAGGCAGGTCTCTAAGGAAACAGTATTTATTAAAATAAGCAAATTGCCTCCCCTTAAATTCAGCGGGAGCAGGACTGACATTGAGAAACGCAGATATGGGCAAACTTTTGCGATATAACAGGAGTTTTGCTAACCGCCAGACTCTCCTCTTGCAACACAACCTGAATATCAACGAACCGGAACAACACAATACACACACACACACACACCCCGGGAAAGTCACGCCGCAAGTTGTGTGCACAGTGAAGCTTCCAGGCAACCGGAGGCATCGAGCCATCGCCAAAGACGAGCACAGAACCTGTCTCCAGAAACTCTGAGAAGCATGCACACGTCTTCCTTCTTCCTCGCTTTCACCTCTGCTACAACAACCCCTCTGTGAGGAAGGTTAGGGCTGAGCAAGATGACTGGTTCAAGGTCAGCTTACACAGAACTTCATGTGTCGGTTGGAGATTTGTGACCAAGTCCTCTTCCGGTCCTACATTCACACTCCGACCACCTCACCACACTGGGGTCTCCTATGTTCTGGATAAATAGCGTTCCGCTGGTTGTACAAACCAGCCCTGGAATTGCTGGGTAACTAGGTAGTTATTTAAATGAGAAATCCAGAGGGTCAATGGATGATTCACACTCAGGTTGGCCAATTTATGTGTGCCCCTGGTGTTCTCATGGACCACCATTCCCACTTCAGCCCCTGCCAGCATGGGGAATTGTAGTCCATGAACATCTGGAGGCACCAGAGGTGGCCACCCCTAATCTGGCTGGAATCTACTCGTAACACACCACATGGAGAAAACTATGCAGTGGAGCCTTAGTTCTTCAACAGCTGCATTGCATAACCACAACTCCTGGCTAAGTGAGTTCAGTGCCCACTGTACTTCTCTCGACACATGATCTTCTGGCCATGTGGTTCATACTCTGACCACATCCAAGTTAGATTTCAGTGATGCTACCTCTGCAGATGGGGGGGCTGCCTTCAAAAATGGTAATGGACATTCTGATTGGTCTAAAGTGCAGCAGCTGAACTTGTTAAGTCACAACAGCTTACATCTGTGCTCCACCTTTCAGAAGTCAGGTGGGTGGCAAGCAGGAATTGGGCATTTTCTGTGGTGGCCCCCCACCTATAAAATGACCTTCCCCTGAGAGGGCTCATCTATGTACACCTTATCCTTCCAAGCATAGGAAAAGTATACCAAAACATATATTTCCCCCAGATTATTACTTAGGGATTTTATATTTCCCAGTTCTTTTGGGGCCTGCTCATGGTCCCAGTCTCTTGGTTGCTAGCTACTTTTCTCTATTTTTTGACCCCCCGGCTTGTTTTATAGTTTGTTTTGGACTGATAATGATTACTTTAATTGCAAGACATCTTGAATAGGATTCCTGTAAGCAGATGGTGCATAGAAATTTCTAAGCCAATAAATACACAGGCCACTTAATGTAAAGACGAACATTCTTCCAGTGCACTATGAAGTCTCAAAGACTTTTTCTCTATGGCTTTTAATGAAAATGTTTATGCGATATTAACATTGTTATTGAACTCACAATTTATTTTTGTAACTTCTTAACATTAGTAAAACATTTTCAGCAAATTGTAATATTTGGCATCCTTGACTTTAAATTTTAAGAGCATAAACGCCCATAGTTTAGTTAAAATAAACAAACCCTACCCTAGAAAAAGAATGAATATATGGGTAAAACAGGGGGAACTCTCTGCTCTCTTTTTTTCCCTCTCTTTCACACAATATGAGAACCATGGGGCATCCACTGCCAATGCTGGGGGGAAGAAATTAGGACTAGTCAAAAGGAAACACTTCTTCAATGAACGCGGTGATTGGTGTTTGGAATATGCTGCCACAGGAGGTGGTGATGGCTTACTCAACCTGGATGGTTTTAAAAAGGGCTTGGACAGATTTGCATGGAGGAGAAGTCGTATCTATGCATACCAATCTTGATCCAATCTTTGATCTGAGATTGCAAATGCTCTTAGCAGACCAGGTGTGCTCAAGAGCAGCAGCAGCAGAAGGCCATTGTTTTCACCTCCTGCATGTGAGCTCCTTAAAGGCACCAGGTGGGCCACTACTCGCAGCAGAGTGCTGGACTCAGTAGATGGACTCTCCTGAAGTCTGATCCAGCAGGCCAGTTCTGCGTTCTTATGTTCTCTTCCCCATGTGTATCTTAGTTTCTGCCATCCAACAAGTTGTAGTACCAAAAGCTGAAAACAGGAACAATTACTTTGCAGAAAACAAAACATGGTCTTTAGGAAACATTCTTCAAATATGCAGGCATGAGATTAAGAACTATCAGCTAGCTTGGATATTGAATTCACTGCTGTAAGCTGCTCGGACATCATATATCGGCAGTGAACACATAGCTAGTGATTCAATGTAAGTACAATTATTGAGCAAATATTTACTCACTATAATCCCCAGAGGGCACTGTGCTCTACTGGAAGTCACCTTCTGGTGGTCTAATCCTAGAAGCTGCCTGACTGTTCTCTCAAACAGACCCAGGTCCCAGGGGACTCCAGCTCAATTCTCCGCAAGGCTTGAAAGATGGAGATTTTCACTCAAGATTTCTGATGTATTGTGGCAGAAACCAGTTCCGTTACTGCTGGCCTTCTTTTTTTTCCACCCTTTTTTCTCAATTTTCCCCCCTGTCTCTTTTTTCTGTTAACTCCTCTCCTTTATTCACACCAATCTCCGTTGCTCCTCTCCTATCTAGTTAATGAATGCCATCAAGCTCTCCTCCAACCCCTTGGACATAGATATAAATCCTTAAGTCTGAAAAGGTACTGAACATGGATATTTTTCTACTACTACAGGCATTTCTGCGGGCTGGTGAGCTTGAAGAACTGGGGTTTAGCAACCCCAGTTGGTGTTGTAATCTCTCAGTTACAGTCGACTCTTTGGATTTCATCATTCCTTCATCAATGGGTGTTACTCCTTCCTAAACACAATGACAATAGAAGCGTAATTTACTGGACCTCCTGGAACCTCTGTTCAAGAACCAACTGAAAAACATCAGCCCAGAAGTCCCTCTGGAATTACCCCTTCTTATTTCTGCTTCTAATTTTATTGTTTCGGTATTAAGTGTGATTGAGTGGGTCTGATCTGTTGGGTTTATTTATTTATATTTATTTATACTTTCGATGAGTTGGCCTCCCTCCCCCAGTGGGTTTGTGGGGCGGCTTACAGCACGATAAAACACAACAGTCCATATGTTACATAAAATATACATTATTTAAAATCAACATGGTATAATGGCCCAAAACCCAGAGTAAAAATCCAAAGTAATTGAGATGGCTTATAAAATCCCGCCCTCACCCCTAACCCCAAGCTCCTCCACCAGAGGCTCGTGGGATGATGTAATCGCCACCTAACTCGGTCCGGCTGGTTAAATGCCTGGCGGACAACAGGGTCCTGCTTTGCAGGCGCTGCGGGAGCTCGACAAGTCCCAAGCAGGGTCCTGGTCTCTAGGAGGAGCCTGTTCCACTGAGAGTGGGGCTATAGGACCGGTGCTGCCCTGGCTCCCTCAGAGAGGCCTACTCCTACGGTTTGGAGTTCTTCCCTCCCATTGGCTGGTCAACCCAGATAGCTGCTGTAATAATGTCAGTCATAATGGCACGGGCGGAGAAATTTGTCAAACTGAAGGAATTTCATTGATGGTATAAATATGTGCTGCATTGAATTTTATATCATGGTTGCTCTAAGCTTGTCTTTGGATGGGAAAGAACAAGATCTAAACCAAATAAAATAAAAAAAATACGATCAACAGGCAGAACTCAGTTTAAGAAACGGCCTTCCGGTAAGCCTACATAGAATTCCATATCCGGCAGGCTGTGCTATATATAAATGATCTCTATTTAGTAAATGTCTTTAGGAACTGTTTTTGGTATGAACAAAACTTCATTCCTTTAAAAAGTCCCATCTCAAGAACAAATATATTTCAACAGGAGTTCCCCCTCACCCAATGTTCCTCAAAGTTTCTCAGTTGACTTCTCTGTATACCGCGGGAGGGGCATCCCTAAATGTCCCTTTTCTATCCCTGGGCCTTCTGCATCTCTTAGCCTAATGGCTGAATGTGTGGTTTAGTTTTCGGGGCGCCAACATGTTCTCTGCACGCATCTGCAATCACTGTTAGGGTTAGTGAATCACCCCCCAGCCTCTATTCACCGGTTGAATAATAGTGATCATGGCATAAATCAAAACTGGGCTGAATTTTTATTAGAAGTGCTCAAGCTCAAAGACATCATGGACGCTTTGATCGCTTCTTCTGTACCCAACTTTTAGCGCTTCTTGTCCGGGTTTTAAGGTCCCGTTTTAACACTTCCGCTCTGTCCCATTTTGCAATACAGGTAAGTTGAAGCTGACCACACCAGCAGAGAACAAAGAGAATTCTTAGCCACTGGACTGGACAGGGTTGGCAGTGCAGGGACCTATGTAGACTACAAAGAGACACTCCAAGGAGAACAGGACCAACTTTGGGCCTAGGTCACCGTGGAGGCTTAACCTTTGGCTAACCCCAGGATGTTATGGACTACAATTCCCATCAGCCCCTGCCAAGCAGCGCCCACTGGCCTATGTCATAGGTCTGGAACCTGTATTCGAGAGCCGCGACACGGCTCTTTCCCTCCTTCTACTGCGCGGTTTTCGTACACCCCTTCAATGGGGGGCAAGGTCCAAGGGAGATCTGATAGTCCTTCTGTCCCGCCTGGCCTGAAGCAAAGGGTGCGACGCTCGGATTTGCCGGCCCCACCAGCCGCCGGGGAGACACAGTGGAGGGGGCGGTCTTGGCAACACTTATCTGGCTAAGAATTATGGCAGAAACTACATATGACTCTTGTCAGGAGAATGGGAAGGAGCAGCTCCTCACAGCGGCAGCTAAGTGGGACGCAGCAGCAGTGGGGACAGGGCTGAGCAGCCTCCCCATGGCTTCCAGGGAGGAACGCAACGCTGGCCAGGCTGGGAGGAAGAGTGGGTGGAAGGCTTTGAGCCTGTAGTCAGCCTGTAGGGAGGAGCCTGCCGGGAGCATGGAAGCGGCTGTGTGTGGCTCCAGTGGCAGTGAAGCAGCCACGAGCAGCTGAAGGGCCAGTGCGGAAAAGCCTAAACGGGCAGCTGGGGCGTAGTGGGAGAGCAAATTGGGGACGTGGGGATGGGTGGGGGGGGCAAAAGCACGAGGAGTGAGAGAGACTAGGGAAGTGGAAGGGTATCTGGGGGAGAAGTGGAAAGATTGGGAAGTGGTGGGAAGTAAAGGGGAACTGTGAGCCAGGGACAACCAGAGGGCAGGGACCCAGGGGAAGTGGAGAAGAGGGAATCCCACTCTTGCCCCCCCCCCTTCTGTAAAGGGGAACAGAAGAGAGGCATACCCCTCAAACCTGTCCATATCCCTCTGTGAAGCAACAGAGGGGGGAAGTCCACCCTCCCCTGCTGTTAGACTCCCTGTGCAGGAACAGGGCTTGCAAGGGAGGTATAAAAGGCAGGGACGCTGGGAGGAGGGCTGCTAAGGGAGCCAAGTGGGGGTACAGTTCCATAAATCCGAGGCCAGGGAGTGAGTGTGTGTGTGACTAGTTCTACAGAGGCTCCCAACCCTCTCCCAACCCCTGTCAGGGTTTGGAGGGAGCCACAGTTCCATAAATCCAGAGGTGGGGGGCAAAGTTGCATAAATCTGATCTCTCTCTCTCTCTCTCTCTCTCTCTCTCTCTCTCTCTCTCTCTCTCTCTCTCTCTCTCGTGTGTGTGTGTGTGTGTGTGTGAGAGAGAGAGAGAGAGAGAGAGAGAGAGAGAGATCAGGTCTGGCACAGGCACCCACCTCTCTCCCAACCCCTGGCAGGGTTTGGAGGGAGCCACAGTTCCATAAATCGGGGGGGGGGGGTGCCACAGTTCCATAAATCCAGGGTGGGAGGCAAGTTACAACCAGCTTCTGTGTGTGTGTGTGTGTGTGAGAGAGAGAGAGAGAGAGAGAGAGAGAGATATCAGGTCTGGCAGAGGCACCCAACCCTCTCCCAACCCCTGGCAGGGTTTGGAGGGAGCCACAGTTCCATAAATCCAGGGAGCCACAGTTCCATAAATCCAGGGGTGTGTGCATGCCACAAGCATGTCATGACTCCCAGGTTCGGCACAGGCACCCATTTCTCTCCCTTCATTGTGAGGCTGGGGATGGGAAGAAGGCACCACATGGCTAGTTGTGGGAAGGGCAACTCCGGACAGCTAGGAAAGGAAGGAGGTCTGGGTACAGGCACCCATCTCTCTCCTGCTGCTCTACCATTTAAATGGGATTGTAAAATTTGAGTCCTGTGGCACCTCGAAGACCTGATGGATGACCTCCTAAACTCTATTGTGAAGCTGAGGATGGGAAGAAGCTATCCATGGCTGGGTTGTGGGAAGGGCAAATCGGGGGAGGGGCACTCCATCTCTCTCTCTCTTAAGCGCTTCACAATGCCTTTTGAGTTCAAATCTGTTCAAAATGTGTTCTTTACATAAATAAAATATAATTTTCTCTGTAGCACTTCATGGATTTATTATGCAACACACTATAATTGCTTATACAAAGAGTAAAGGTAAAAAAAATATATATACAGTGTTATCTTCATTTTGGGGCCATCAAAAAGTATTTATGTGTCTAAGTGTTTTCTTTTCCGTGGGAAAACGGGTCCAAATGGCTCTTTAAAAGCTAAAGGTTCTCTACCCCTGGCCTATGTGCTGGAATGTTCTTAGTCTGAAGCTACCCCAAAGAAGAAGAGAAGAGTTGGATTTATATCCCCCCTTTCTCTCCTGTGGCACCCCAAGGGGCTGACAATCTCCTTGTCCTTCCCCCCCCACGACAAACAACTGCGAGGTAGGTGGGGCTGAGAGAGCTCCGAGAAGCTGTGACTATCCTAAAGGTCACCTAGCTGGCGTGTGTGGGAGTGCACAGGCTACATCTGTTGAATTCCCCAGATGAAAGTCTCCTAGCTCAGGCGGCAGAGCGGGGAATCAAACCCTGTTCCTCCAGGGATCAGATGTCAATTCCTAGCTCCTTAAACCTCCTCTGGCCTCCTCCCACTGCTGCTGCCTCCTCAAAGACATTCCCCATTTCTGCCCTACCTCCATCATATATTCCAATCTGTATATTCTTACCATCATGGGCACCGTGAGGGCCTCCAGCCACCCCAAAAGAGAAGGGTTTCCAAATGTGACAAGGGGAAAGGGCTAGAACAACCTTCTGTTTGCGAGCGCTGCATGTGAAGACCACAGGCAGCCTCTTCTCTGGACTGCTCACTACTTCTTTTAGTGAAATCCTCTCCTGGGAAGATTCTATAGCTTTCAGGTTACCCTACTGCAGCCTCAGGCAGGAGAACAATTCTAATGTATCAATCTGCCACCTGACAGGATCTCCATAACACTGCCCCAGCTACTAGCCACAGGTCTTCAAACTGTTCTTCCAAGTTCCTGAACTTGTTCCTTTTTCCTCCACATCCCTACAGACCACAGTGCATTTCACTCTGCTTTGGAAACGGGTTTAGTACAAAACCCCTCTAGATCTCGAAGGCAATTCTCAGAGCAAGTGTGCAGCACTAATGGATGGACGGAACCTAGTGGAAGAGCGTGACCTGGACAAATGCAAATGTTCTGCAGTGCATGTGAGGGAGGTAAAAGAGCCTGCAGCATTCAATCTGGAGGAACCAGAGCCAGATTCTCACTTCTCCTGTCAGCCTGAGCTGTGGAGGCTCTCTATCTGGGGAATTCTGCATCAGCCTGTGCACTCCCACACATGCCAGCTGGGTGACCTTTGGACTAGTCACAGCTTCTCGGAGCTCTCCTCAGCCCCACTCCACCTCACAGGGTGTTTGTTTTCAGTGGGGGAGGGCACTATGCCCTTTGAGTCTCCTGTGAGAGAAAGGGGGGGATATAAATCCAAACTCCTCCTCCTCCCTCCTCCTCCTCCTCCTCCTCCTCCAGGAGCAAAACCCCATCAACAGGCCTGCCTCCAGCCTTGGCATCAACTGGAATAAATTCCTAAGCACGTGGGTACACAGCTTACCCAGAAAGCAGTACACATGAGGAATCCTGTCACAACCTAGAGGGAGATGCATGCCTGTAGGCAAGACCCTCCTACACACCCAGAGCTCCCTTTGAGGAACCATGCTGTTGTACACATTCAGAGAAATTTTGGCTGTGCACTGCTCTTGTGCACAAGTGTGTGCAAATTCATGAAGCTCCTTCATCCGAATCAGACCCTTCATTCATCAAGGGCAGTATTGCCTGCTTCAGACTGGCAGCAGCCCCCTGGGGTCTCAAGCAAAAGTTCTGCTCATCCCTGACTGCCCGGTCCTTCCAAGTGGAGAGGCCAGGGATCAAACATGGGACCTTTTGAACGCCAAGCAGATGCTCTACCACTGAACCACAGCAATGGGGGAAAGGGTTAACAACGAGGTGGGGACTATTCTGTTCGCTAAGAAAAGAGAAATGTGGCACACATAGCAGATAAAACTTCTTTCTCTTCTTCTGCCATACTAATAGCTCTCAAAAAAGTTCAGGTGAACATATAAGAACATAAGAACAAGCCAGCTGGATCAGACCAGAGTCCATCTAGTCCAGCTCTCTGCCACTTGCAGTGGCCCACCAGGGTGCCTTTGGGAGCCCACCTGTGGATGTGAGAGCACGGCCTGCTGCTGTTAAGCTGCTGCTGCTGCTCCCGAGCACCTGGACTGTTAAGGCATTTGCAATCTCAGATCAAAGAGGATCAAGATTGGTAGCCATAGATCACCTCCAGCTGCATAAACCTGTCCAAGCCCCTTTTAAAGCTATCCAGGTGAGTGCACCTTCATCACCACCCCTGGTAGCATATCTCCCAAACACCATTCACATCACATGCAAGAAGAAGTGTTCCTTTTATTAGTCCCACCTCCTTCCCCCCCCAGCATTTCTACCGTATGCCCCCTGGTTCTAGTATTGTGAGAAAGAGAGAAAAAATTCTCTCTGTCAACATTTTCTACCTATGCATAATTTTATAGGATCTCGGACATATCCCCCCTCAGACACCTCCTCTCATAAGAACATATGATGGGCAGGATGACTGGAAGGAGAAAAGAAAGTACTTCTGCACTCCATAACAACCGACCTTGTTTCACAGGGGGGGCATTTTGGTCTGCAGTAGAATGGCTAGCTTCAAGTTCAGTAGCACCGTATAGCCCAGGGGTATCCAACTCCAGTGCTTCAGATGTTCATGGACTACAATTCCCATCAGCCCCTGCTGACACGGCCAATTGGGAATGGTAGTCCATGAACATCTGAAGCACTGGAGTTGGACACCTCTGGTATGGACCAACAAGATTTCCCAGAGTCAAAGCTCCTCCCAAGTGTACTGTCAAATAGTTTCACGGCCGGAATCACTGGGGTGCTTGTGGTTTCCGGGCTGTCTGGCCGTGTTCTAGCAGCATCTTCAGAGGATCTGATGGCATCTTCAGAGGATCTGATGGTTTCCCTTCTAGCCTTTCCCTTTCCCATCAGATCCTCTGAAGATGCCAGCCACAGATGCAGGCGAAACGTCAGGAGAGAATGCTGCTAGAACACGGCCATACAGCCCAGAAACCACACAGCACCCCAAAGCTCCTATGGTGCTACCAGACTGACATCTAGCTCCTTAACTTGTGAAATCCACAGCCACATGATGTAGCAACGGACACCAACACAGACAGGTATCATCCGTTGTGACTAAATCAGACCTTCACGTTCAGATGCAGTAAGCTCCTGAAGGTTGGTGCTAGAAAGTAAATCCATACTTGTAAAGTTTTCCAGGGAATGCCATTTTGCTCAATGGGTGAAGCCAGGAGGAGGAGCTACATGGGTCATTGGTCTCAGATTCAGCAGGGCTTGCCCAGTGCACATCCCTTCAATAGTCCTCACACACAGTCAGGAAGGGGTCAGAGAACCGCACATGGCAAGGTCACCCAGCTGGCGTGTGAGGCAGAGTGCACAGGCTAATCCACCTCCCCAGAGAAGCCTCCACATGTCCAGTCGGCAGAGGCTGGCAATCCAACCCGCTTCCTCCAGATTAGATACACGAGCTCTTAACCTCCTCCCACGCCTACCACTGTTGCTCCAACATGCGCTACAATATGAAACACAGGTATATTTGAATACTGAAGAAGAGGTTCATGCCACTTGACTACAACTGCCTGAAAGTGAATTAGTCACATCTGGACCAGTCCTGGTGCACAGAAAAATAGTCAATTTAAACACGGAGGACATGTAAACAAATGTGCCTGACAGCAATTGGGGGAGGGGTGTTACAATGTACATGTGTTCCCAGAGAAAGAAGTGCATTTTGCCCATTGAAAATGGACGAGAAATCAACCCAAAAATGGAGAGGAAAAAAGAGAGCATTAAGAATGTAGGATATGGGACAATTTGCAGGAGCTACCCAAAAAACACAAAATACGCCCAATTAATCATACAGGAACTTAAGAGTGGCTGATAATCCCCAGGAAGTCTTCTTGGGGCTATTTTTTTCCCTGCAGCTCCTTTTTTAATTTGGAACTCTGATGTAGATATTCATGTTATAAGACAGTGGTGGCGGTAACTCCTATGGCACAAGTGCCAGAGGTGGCACTCAGAGCCCTCTCTGTGGGCACACACGCAAACAGAGTCGCCTCCACCCCCCCACACATCTAGGCTTTCGGCCTGGCCAAGTTGGGCTCAATTATTAGCATTAAACCTAAACCTAGTTTTGGGGAAGAAGTGTGTAGGTAACCCTGTCAAGCGCATAAACCCCACTGATTTTCAAGGGAAGAACTAAAGTGCTGATCCTTTATCTGGGCCCAAGGCCCAGTTTGCTGGGTAATGGGACTTGCTTCTGAGTAAACCCTCCTAGGGTCGTGCAGATCACCCGTTGGAAGAGCTGCATGGTTGTTTCAAAGCAAAGTCGTACCGACCTTCACCGTTCAAAGTTTACTCCTGAGTAATGTACAATCTTGGAGCAAACCGTTTTTTCTAAACTAAAACCTCAGTATTTAAGCTAAATTCAAGCCAGTTGGCATCTCTTTGGCTTATTAAAATAAGTTGGTTTTAGGTTACAGTTTGGGTAACTCGGTCCCCAAAAGGTTCGCCACGCTGTTATAAGAACTGTAATGTTTTGGTGTGATCCTCCTCCGCCTCGCCCCCGCCCTCCTTAGCCACCTATATAGAGTGGGTATCTGTCCTACCAACAAAGATTAGCGTCTATAGGCTAGAAGCGTAGGGATGTCACTCCCCAATGATCTCTAACTACTCCAGGGGAAGAATTTGTCTGGAAACAACTTCGGAAAGAGCTTTCAAAGGCCAACATGTCCGTTCGATGCTTATGGAGGAAATCAAGATAACCAGCAAGAAGCAGTTGCTGGAGTGATTCAAGGGAAAGAGATCCAAGGTCAATCTTAGTACTAAAATCAGCTTCCGCCTATTGCTCGAAAGTCCGCTGTGCGCCTTCAGCATTTTCTCATCTATAATTACATCAGAATACTTTTACAAGATGTTCAGTGAATCAATGAAAAGAACTGTCCGACAAGCAACCTCTACGAAACAGTTCTGCGTGGGGGACAACATCAGCGTATCACTTCCATGGAAAAGCTATTAAGTGATGTGGGTCCCCTCCAGGAATCACTTTAAACTCTATCATAAAACCACAGAGTTCACGAATTCCAAGAGAGGACTGGCCTCACTTCTGGGTTTTCCCTCGAAGTGACGTCATGCTCTTGGATAGGAAGCTGGGGGTGCCTCGTCCCAAGAAGGGTCTTGGCAGCCCTAAGTGGAATGTCAATAAACAAATGTGCGTTGCTTGTGAGACTGTTTAAAACAAGCAATGCACAAACAGCCCTGAAGATAGACACATCATCAGACCACTGGTGGGAGATGGCGTAGTCCCCTACCTCAAGAGTATAGCCTGTCAAGGGCCCTCCAATATCCCGTTGCTGTGAGCATGAGGAGATCCTATGCCCCTTGATGTCACTCCATTATCCATGAGCAATCCCACGTGGCCTCTATCTCACATAGAACAATTGGGTCTTGTTGCTTGGCTAAAACAGCAGGTGCAAATCGCTGTTAAAGCACTGTTTAAGCAAGCAAGTTTCCCTCTGCCATTTCATCACAAAAAGATTTGCTTCTCATCTCCAAGTCACAGATGAGAAGACTAAAGGCCCAGCCTACCATGAAATATCTCCTCTAAGCAAAAACAAGCCCCGCATGCAGAAAGATAGCATATAAGGGAGAAAAACCTAGCCTTCTCCCTCGTATGCAAGTTTTTTTCCTTTCTATGGTAGAGGTGGAAGTTCCTCTCCTCACGTGGAAGCTATAGCTTGTGGGAGGAAGTGTCATCAAGGCGACTTGTTATGGTAAGTCCATCGTGGCCTTCAAGGCAAGAGATGTTCGGAGGTGTACTGGCACTGCCTCAATCCCCAGGCAGGGTGGACCCTGGACTTCCTTGGGGGTCTCTCCACCTGGGCAAGTACTAACCAGGGCTGGATCCCTCCCAAGCTTCCACGAGATCCGTTCAGCCTGGTCCATGCTGGGTAGGGCAACAGAAGCCAATTTTCATCTGCTTCCACCCCTCAGGCCCAAATCCCACTGCTCGCAATCTGCAGACCCTCCAGGGGAAAAAAATCACATTGCACAGGAGTGAAAGCTCAGAAAAAAGCAGGAAAATGGAGTTTGGACCCACCCACCCCCCTCAATTATTTTGATGGGAGAAAAATTAGAAAATGTTAAGAAACACTGAAAAATATCTTCCTTTTGTGGAAAGTATGAAATGTTGGGTTTTTTGTAGATTATAAGGAGAAGCATTAAGAACTCTGTACAGCAACAGGAGTTCAATTTTTTTTGCACTAGACCACCTGAGAAATTTGGGAGGATATTAAAAAACTGCTACGAGTTTATTTTCCTTTTGGAATGAATCTAATATGCTGAGAAAGAATAGCAGCTCTCCTTTTAAGAGCAACCCTGCATATAGGTATTTGTAGAATATCCGAAAGTAGAAGAATCTACAATAACTTGAAGAAACCTAAGGTACTTAACCTCTACTAAAACCTCTAACGAATGTCCTTTTCTTTGTAGCATAAAGTTAAATCCGTTTGCATAGGGATGATGCATTTCATTCTTAGATATCTACTAAATGGACAGGAACGGAAACATTGCATCCGCTTTCACCTGCTTCCTCTCCAAACAACAAGTCTCCCTCCCTCCTCCCTCCCTCCTCACCCCCCCGCCGCCATGGTTTTAAAATTTCCAGAATTCTTTTGCATCTCTAGTGAGGGGAAACTCAGTAGGGATCATTTTTCTTTCCCTCCTCCTCTGAGCGCAACGTTACTCCATTGCAACAGTGACCCACTTCTACCGAAAAGTTGAGAGAAACATAAAGCGCTTTTCTTCTCCGGGTTCTTACAAATATTATGCAATGTCGAAACCACGCGGAGACTATTGAAGATGTTGAGTCTCCCCAGGCAAGCAGAGACTGTTTTCTAGTTTGAGCCAAAATTTAACAAGGGCACAAATATCAGACCGAGACACAGCCCACATTCTGGACGTGACTAACACAGACACAGTTTCTGCCGGCAGTTTCAGCCACAGATCTCTGGTTTCTGTGTACTGTTTGTGGCAGAACAGGCGGAAAACAACCCCACAATTACTGTAATAGTAGTAGTAGTAGTAGTAGTAGTAGTAGTAGTAGTAGTAGTAGTAGTAGTAGTAGTAGTAGTAGTAGTAATAATAATAATAATAATAATAATGATAATGATGATGATGATGATGATGATGATGATGATGATGATGATGATAATAATAATGATAATGATAACAACAACGACAACAACAACACCTTCTATACATGGATGACCTAAAGCTCTATGGAAAATCAAAAGCAGAGATTGAGTCACTACTGAACACAGTGAGAGTCTTTAGCACTGACATTGCAATGGATTTTGGACTTGACAAGTGTGCAACTTTGGAACTCAGTAAAGGTAACCGGTAACATACGTTTTAAAGTGTGAATATGCCGTAAATGCCATAGAAATAAAGAGCTTACCAGTGAATGAAAGCTACAAAATACCTCCCTCAGTGGGATTACCTTCCCGCAAGCAGAGAACATCACCAAGCATGCAGAAGTCAAAGGCGCAATTAGGGAAGGAATATCTTAGAAGGGTAAGAAAAAATTTTTGAAATCAAAGTTAAATGGAGGAAATACAATAAAGGTACTTAATACTTGGGCGGTGCCTGTAGTAACGCTACACTGTTGCTTGGCATAATTAACTGGACACAAGTCGAATTGGACATCCTGGACAGCAAAACAAGGGGAAAATTATGACCATCAATCGAAAGCACTGCATCCAAGAAGTGATGTAGACAGACTCTACCTAGCAAAGTTGGGTCAGAAGGAGGGAAGAGGACTGCTCCACATCAAGCAATCAGTAGAGGAGGAGAAAAGAGGCATCTGAAAGAATACATCCAAGAAAGTCTGAGCCAGCATTGAAAAGAAGTCCACAAGGCTGAGATGCTGAAAGCCAAAAGAATCAATAAAGAGTATAGAGTCCAACATATTAAAATATCTAGCATGGAGTTATGCAGCATAAAAAAACAAGCCAATTCATGGTTAAAGAACTTTTAGGTTGAACATTGGAAGGAAAGTTGACAGCAAGAAAACATGGGAGCTGCCCCAGAAGGGGAACTCCTAGAGAAGGAAACTGAAGGTCTGATTTTTGCTGCCCAGGAGCAAGCATTACGGACAAATGCAATACAGACATTAATGACGTAAAAGTCCTGCAATGACCCAAAGAGGGTGCAAAGTCTCTGCAAAGAGGGTGATGAAACCGTGGAGCACATCATCTGCTGTTATAAGAAAAAATAGCCCAAACTGGACTATCTCTCGAACGCTTCACAATAGGCTAGCAGCAATGGTGCACTGGAACTCCTTGTAGAAAGTACCGGCCTTTGCCCTGTAGTAAGACCTGGTAATGAGCAATAAGCCAAAGAAGACCACAGTTCAAGAAGCAAAAATACTCTGGCCCCAGAAATGCTAGATTGTGACACTCCGGTACACAACACCCCATACATAACAGTGATAGAGAAAAAAAACATGTTTGGATCATAGATGTTAAGGTGCCAGCTGACAGCAGGGTAGAGGACAAAGAGCTGGAAAAGATCACAAAATACAAGGACCCACAAATCCACCTTCACCGACTCTGGCAAAAAAGAAAAACAGTAATCCCCCCACTAGTCCGTGCTCTAGGAGGAATCCCAAGAAATCTTGAAAAACATCTCCGAAAGCCTAAACTCTGGACAGAAATCATCAGTCCAATCTGCTGCAGCAGAGCAGCACTTCTAGGAACCAGCACATATTCCACTGCAAATACCCTCTATCATCTTAGTTCAGAATTATGGAACCTGCGGCTCTTCAGGATAGCCTGCAGGAACTATCCACATCCTATCAGTTTTCCTACTCAGTACTTGGCCAATTGGCCATTACGTTGACAAAGAGCTATCGATGGGAATTGAAAATTCCTGAACATCTGGAGAGCTCTAGGTTCCCTACTCCTATCCTAGGTCCTTGGGAAGGACTCGATATTCAGAGATGAATTCCAGACACTTGTGCTGTGCTGTTATGTGTATAATAAAAATAACAATAAAAATAAAAATAACAACAACAACAACAACAACAACAATAATGATGATGATAATACACATAACAACACGGCACAAGTTGTTGTTGTTGTTATAATACTCACTACTGATCTAGGTGGGCTATGCGTTTATCCTATTTCATCCCACTGCAGAAGCTATTACTAGGTTAGCTCTGCTTAGTACTAGGATGGGAGACCACGAAGGAAGTCCTGGGTCACTAAGTAGGGGCAGACGGCAAACCCCCTCTGCTGGTCTCTGCCCTGGTTAGCCCAACTTCATCAGCTCTAATCACACCAGGCCCTGGTTAGTACTTAGACTGGAGACCACCAAGGAAGCCCAGGGTTTCTATGCAGAGTCAGGGAACATCCTGTTTGTCTCTTGCCTTGAAGGCATCTTGAGTTAGCTGTGACTTGACAGCAATTCCCACCACCACTCACTACGATGCAGGGGCAGACTGACCATTTCACTTAGGGGGAAAGTCCCCAATGGGTCACTGCCCCAGAAGGCTTTTCGCCTTCTAAAGCAAACAGAGCCAAGCTCCCAGAGCTCTCACTCAGAACGGTGGGGCCGCTTCATGCATTCTCCGCTAGAGCTTATTCTTGACTTCCCAGTCCATGACAAATATAGTTGCTGCAGGTGCCTACATAATGTTCCAGTCCTAAGAGCAGGCTGAACAGACAGGTCAAGAATGCCCAGCCAGTGACCCCCCCCAAGTTTGAGGTTAGGGAGAGGGCTTCCGAAATAGTAAAGCATAGAAGGAGATGACCTCCCCAGCACCGTAAGATGAAGTTTTCCTCCTTGTATCAGGCAGAGCGTCCTTCCTCCTCACCAGAGCGAAAGCCTTCCTTCCCTGCTGGCTGAAAGGGATCCCAATCCCCAGAGATGCACAACAAAGTCTTTCAGCCATGGTCGCTGGGTTCCAGATCTCTGTAACGCAGCCTTCCCCATTACTATCTGCGAAGACAATAGCTCCAAAAGGTTGTGGCTGGCGGTGTCACGACCGACCGAGTGCTTCGCTGCCTGCTTCAAACCCTGCCAAGCTAGACGACCGACAGTCACGTTTCTTTTGAAACATTTCCACTGCGCTCTTCCAAAACACCATCTCCCATCGCCTTCGCCACATGCCCTTCTGTTTAGCCTCCAAACAAAGATCCAGCCCAGCTAGCTTTTCCAAATATACCTTTGCCTGCCCTCGGTGAAAATATATCGCGGAAAACGCTCCTCGTGAAGCCAGCCACTGAGATTATCATCTCATTACAGACCATTCATATAATTATACTGGTGAGAATACTACTATGCAGGGTAAGGTTCCTATCTCCATACCTTTATTCAATTAAACGCCTGGAGAACATTTAGCAAGATCTGGGAGACCTTCAAGCCAAAAGTTTGTTTACCAACAAACAAACTCTCTCTCAACTGCCCCCAAAGTGACTGACAAAGTATAGCTGACGGGGCTATCTCCAAGCGTCTTTCCCAATATATGGCGGAAGTGTGTTTTCTCACATAGTGTTGGGGTGGGGATGTTCCAGAATAAGAACAAGGACGCAATTTCCAGACCCATCTTGATTCAGAAGCCCTTTCTAACCAGGGTGGTTTTTCCGTGTAGGACTGCACAGGGCCGCTGATCCGTCCACACCTCCATGAAGAAAATGAAAGTAGCTCACTCTGTTTGCTCTCCTCAATGCTGAAGGGCAAATCCCCCCTGGCTCGGGCAAACATTCCACACACCACAAATAGCAACAAAAACCATGGCAGGGGGGTGGGTTTTGGCATCCTCCTGGTGCCAGCGGAGTTTCACACTCCCAGAGAGTCACCCGGCCTTTATTTGTGCAGCTCTGTTATTTTAAAGAAAGAGACTTGTTGCCTAGTGTGTCCCTGACATCCAAGCAGTCTCTCCTCCTCTGCTCTAAAGCAAAGTTCAGGGCTCAGCAACATATTACGGGGAAAATAAATACATAACACCTCTCATCTGAAGTCCATGTCTTCTAGAATGTTGAGACCTTTTGTGTGAACAGGTTTCCTGAGTGAACATACCTTGTGGAAACTCCCTGAGGCAAGGCTTCTCCACGAGGCCCCCTCCTGATCTATTTTTTGGCCATGTTTCCTGGTGCCACTTGTCATGCTGAGCACAGGGTCATGCTGAGCCTCTCTGCACCCACACAGGAGTGAAGAAGAAGAAGAAGAGGAGGAGGGAGGGAGGAAGAAGAAGAAGAAGAAGAAGAAGAAGAATAAAGAAAGAGGAGCAGATGAGGAGGAAGAAGACACAAGAAGCGAGCGAGGAGAGAGTGAGGAGGAGTTTGGATTTATATCCCCCCTTTCTCTCCTGCAGGAGACTCAAAGGGGCTTACATAATCTTCCTGTCCTTCCCCTCTCACAGCAAACACCCTGTGAGGTGGGTGGGGCTGAGAGAGTCTCCGAGAAGCGGTGACTAGCCCTGGTCACCCAGCTGGCATGTGTGGGAGTGTACAGGCTAATCTGGAATTCTGTGATCAGCCTCCATTAGCTCAGGCGGCAGAGCAGGGAATCAAACTCCAATCCTCCAGATTAGATACACTAGGCTCTTAACCCTCCTACGCCACTGCTTACACATTTGGGCATTTTTTTCAATCACAACTGTGTTTAACAATAACATCTTTAAGGTCCCTTTTTTTAGAGGAGGAATTGTGGAGTTTTAGACACTCTTTTTTCTCACTTTTGCTTTAAACACTCTTCCATCTTCCTCCAGGCATGAGGGGGGGAAGTTGGGAGGGGTATCACAAGAGGAATAGCCTGGGACCCTCTCTTCATCTAAATCCAGAAATGGATTCACCACTGCTTCCAGTGGAGCCACGACAATCTATTCAACAAGTGATCATAATCTATAGACCCACAGTTCGCATAAATAGATTCGCCAACTGGAGTTTTATGTTGATTAATTCTTTTCAAGGCTGCCTCCATGGTAAGCGTGATGCCAAAACAGTCGAAGGTATTTGAGGGATGGTTTTAGCTTTCACTAACAAAACTTATACTTCCGTCAGGCCAGTTTGGAATAAAAAAGCATTACTAGCCTGGCTATCCAGCATCCAATTGACAAAGTCGCACTGACTGTATGTAAACGTAGGGCAACCAATCAAAGACCGTCAACTAGCATAACTGGGGAGGATTATTATTTGAATCCGTAACAACCGCGGTTCCCTGGATGTGTTTCGGACCTTGATACAACGAAAATTGCATCTTTAACGTCATAATCTTTCTTAACCTGACAACACACAACAATCGAAGGTTTCGCAGTGGAAATGAAATTTCAAAAAGAAAGTCACTTCTCCTTAGGAAGCGGAGAACTTTGTTTGAAATTTCTGCCAACCAATAATGAATTGAGAATATGTTCGAGTTCCATTACCAAAACGTAAATCAGAGTAAGGGGAAATGCAACGTATTTAAATCCGGACGCCACGCCATTCCAAGGGCCAAGAAGTTAAGTCTATTTTCAAACTAATGTCCCAAATCTTCCAGTTATCAGCACAAAAGCAAAGCTCGCTTTTAGAACACCAATCAGAAAGCAAGAGAATTTAAAATGAAATTCTCTCGGGCTAGTAGAAGCAAACAAATCCAGCTGGTTCACAGAAGTTCAAAATAAAAGGGTTGGGGCACCATCAGAGCTGCTGAAAAGGATGAAGGTCGCCGTAAGCATGGCCCCTGGCTCAGAAGAGAAGCAGCGTTGCTCTGTACACCCTGCCTTTTTTTCTCTACCATAAAGTGTCTGAAAGTGGTTGACACTTGTTTCCTCTCCCCCACTTAACTCCACAGCCAGGCAACTCCTGTGAGGCAGGTGGGGATGGGAGAGTTCTGAGTGATTAGTTTGGTGGGCAACTATCACCTTTCCCAGATAACCCCATTCTCCCAGTCTCCGCTGTCAGAATAGCCAATTGGCCATGCTGGTAGGGGCTGATGGGAATTGTAGTCCATGAACATCTGGAGGGCCATAATTGCCCACCCCTGGACTAGCCTCCAAGGTCTCCCAGCAGGTTTCCATGTGGAAAAGCAGGAAATCAAACCCCGTTGTCCAGATTGGATGAAGCTCACTGCTCTTTGACCACTACAGCCCACTGGCTCTTGACCACGCAGAGATTTGCAGTACTGGATCCTGACGGCCTGTGCCAGCCCAATCTCCGTAGCAGAAACATCCTTGAGAGTTTCAGTGTTTCGCCAGTCCTGGTTAGTACTTGGACGGGAGACCCTCATGGAAGTCCAGAGTCACCACTTCCCAGTTTGCCAGTCACCCTTGAATGTCTCTGTCCTGACCTCAGATCATACAATCTCACCAGATCTTGGGAGCCGGGTGAGGGTCAGGCCCTGGTTAATACTTTGGAGGGAGGGCTGCTGGCAAGGAAAATCCAGGGTCGGCTATAAAGTGGCAGTGAACAGTTAAACCACACCTCCTGAGCGTGTCTCCTTGTTCTGCAGCACTCCAGCGGTGTCACTCATATGATGGTGGGTAAATTGGATAGCATTTCCTACCACCAATACTACCTCCCAAAAAGCATCTGAGCTGTAACAGGGGTGGCCAACCCATGGCGGTCCAGATGTGCATGGACTACAATTCCTCTACTCAGCCCTGCCAGCAGGGGTATTGTGAATAGTTCCCCACTGGAGACCTGATGTGTCAGAGCAGACAATACTGACAAACCGAAGTCCTGACTCCAGTGGAGCAGTTTCACACATTTACCAGAGCCTCTCCGAATATAAGACGGTGTCTTATATTACCTTTTGCTCCCTAAGATGTGTGCTGGGGTGTGGGTCTTATTTTTCATGGGATGTATTTATTTTTCTGTGTTCTGTTCGCCAGGCATGCTTCCAAAACAAAACTTCGGGCTATGTCTTTACTTTCTGGGGATGCCTTATATTTCGTGACTTCAGCAAAAACTCTGCTACGCTCTTATTTTCCGGGGATGTCTTATATTTGGGGAAACAGGGTAATAGAAGCTCTGAAAGGGCAGTTCTTTCACAAACAAGCACCTAGCAGCAGGTCGCGAAACTAATGGGTTTCTCCCATTATCGAAGTAAGATCTAATGTTTGCAATGAAACAAAATGTAGTCCCTCAAGATCCCAGCTTATTAATCCTCGCCAATAGTCTCTTTAGAACGGGGGGTGGGGTGGGGAATTTGAGAGTCAAGACTCAATACACATCTAACTGCAACCGGGCCTACCCAAACGCCTCACGCTTGGATCACACCTTTCATTTTTTTTTACACCAGGCCTAATGGCAGTGATCATTCCCCTCCGTTCAGTTAGAATGCAAGAAGCAGGGGAAATTCTCTCTCCTGCTTTCATGCTGTCCCTCTCTGTTTGCAAATACATTTTTTTCTTGCTCCATTAACAGAAGACCCATCAATTGGCACCACCTATGATGTTCTTTACAGCTTAATTTGCCTGTTGTAAAACATTGACGATGAAGCTAATGGCAGGTTCTACGTTCCGGAAACTGAAAGGGGCATTGCACAAGAGCAGAATGACGAAGCAGCCCTCCTATGTCAGTATCCAGATCATCCCGTGATCAAATCAACTCTTCCAATTCAAGCAAATATGTAGAATTCATGTGACAAAAACGAAGTGGAGAAGTCAACCGAATTTTCCTGTGGTCACCTACCATGTTTCCCCGAAAATAAGACAGTGTCTTATATTACCTCCCTTTGCTCCCCAAGATGCGCTATGTCTTATCTTCAGGGTGATGTCTTATTTTTCCGTTCCAATAGCCAGCATGTCTCCAGTGTTCCGTTGGACGGGCATGCTTCCAAAACAAAAAAACTTTGTCACTTTCTAGGGGATGCTTTGACATTTAGCACTTCAGCAGTAAACCTCTACTACCACAGTTTTCTCAAATACACAAGCTCTTTATTGGTATATAAAAATAGGACTTAAATTTTAAAACAAAACAAGGTTAAGAAATACAGTTAAAATTACTAGTTTCCAGTATAAAATTTGCAACAGTTTCACAAAAGAGCACATCAGAGCTGTTCAGGAGATTGGGTACCTCTATTAAGTCTTATTTTCCGGGGATGTCTTATCTTCGGGGAAACAGGGTAAGAGTCAGGGGGACAGAGTCACAAGTAAAATTCAATCCTTAGATGTTCACTATTTACTTAATGATGCTCTTCTTCTGAGCTCTCTCAGCCCCACCTACCTCACGGGGCGGGGGGGGGGGGGGGGGGAAAGGAGATTGTCAGCCCTTTTGAGTCTCCTTACAGGAGAGAAAGGGGGATATAAATCCAATTCTTCTTCTTCTCCTCCTGTTACATTTGAGCCTTTGCAGAACAAGAAACCCAGTTCAGAGATAGACACCACCCATTCACGTGTGGAGAAAATGTGGTGGTAGAGGAATGTATCTTCCGGTAGCAGCCGTGTAGGGTTTTCTAGGCAAGGGGTGTTCAGAGGTGGTTTGCCATTGCCTGCCTCTGCACTTCTTTGATGGTCTCCCTTCCAAGTACGAATCAAGGGCCGTCCTTGCTCGTCTTCTGAGATCTCACAAGATCAGGCTAGCTGGGGCCATCGAGCTCAGAGAGGGAAAGAATGTCGCCTTGTACAAAACAGAGAGTCAGTTCCAGAATGAAAGGGAGCAACCGTATCCCTGTATTCCTCTGTCTCTCTCTCAGACCAACCTCCACCTACCAAATACATGCATTAGATTCTTTCAAAAGAGTGTCTCGTTCCCATCTCATTCAACCTCAGCAACAGACTATCAGAGAAGATGAAATGAAAGAAAGACCAGCTGGAAAGGCAGTTCTTGCTGGCTTTATCTTATAAATCACCAACAGCTTCTCTGTCTTTGACCTCTGAACCCATTTAATTTCACTTTCTGTGAAGGCCCATGCTGTTCCAGAAAGCTGCAACTGTATTTCCAGGGAAGCAGTTTGCAAGCATTCCTAAGTTGCATACAGGTCATTATTCAGGGGTGGCCAAATCCCATGGTATGCCTCCAGATGTTCATGGATTACAATTCCCAGAGCCGCCGTCTCTAACACAGGGGTCCCCAACCATGGGATCCACCGACACTTTTTCTTGATCCCACCAAGTGTTTTGAGAAAGCGGCTACACTCCAGTGATGGGCTCTCCCAGCTCCTGATCGTTTTTCCTGTGGGGCTTCTCAAAAGTTTTGCTTTGGGTGAAGTTGCTGCCGCACAATGGTGTGTCTTCATAGTTTTAATGGCTAACCTTTTCGGTGACCGGGGAAAGTGCCCAAAATTGGCAACCCAAACTCCCACTTATTTTATCGCAGTGTTGGTCAATACGGTAATTTCCACCTGAACAATTAAGGTTTTAATTCCTTAGAAAAAACCTGTTTGCTCTGCAGGTTTGTATTTTTCATCAGAGTATAAGTTTGGTGAAGTAAACTGTTTCAACACTTTCAATAGGTGGAATCTCAATTCTAGGAGGGTTTTAATGTGAAGCAAGTCCAACCTAGATAGGTGTGTGTAGGGGGGAGCAATTCTTCCACTTCCCCCACATTACGACTAACTTCCCAGTGCGCACGTGTTCACAGAGAGGGCTCTGAGTGCCACCTCCCGACACATCGCTAGCAGGGTTCGCCACCACTGTCATAGTAAAATCCAAAGGCAAACCAAGGCTAGCAGCTCCGGGCCAAGCCCCATGGCACAGAGTGGTAATCTGCAGTACTGCAGTCCAAGCTCTTCTCACACCCTAAGTTCGATCCCAACAGAAGTCCGTTTCAGGTAGCCAGCTCAAGGTTGGCTCAGCCTTCCATTCCAAGATCGGTAAAACGAGTACCCAGCTTGCTGTGGGTAAAGTTTAGATGACCAGATGACCAAGGAAGGCAAACCACCTCTTAAATGACAAACCACCTCTTAAAACAGATGACCAGGGAATGACAAACCACCTCTTAAAATAGCCTGCCTAGTAAATGTTGTGCTGTGACATCCACCTAATGGGTAAATAATGGCCCGATACATGAACATGGGACTACCTTTTCTCTCCTCCTGCCGCAGCCATTTTGTTCCTCTGCCCACCCCCCTCAGTAAGGTTAAGTCATTATTCTGTGCCTACAGGCTCACAAAATTGTCAGGGACCTCTGACCTAACACAACATGCCACTCATCGCAGATTTCCCACCACTGGAGCTATAAAGAAGGAAAAACAAGCTTGGCGCAAGAAGAAGATTGCAAATGATGTTCACATTTTGGCTTGTTAACATACCCTGCACCTGGCCCTTCGGAACACCAAGCCCTGCCCCTCCCCCCCCCATTAATATTATTTATTGGTGGTAATCCTGAAACATCAGCAATGTCCCTTTGCTTCCCTAGAGCGTAAAAGTCCTAATTAACAGCAAACTCTAGATTTGTTGCTGAATTTTAAAACTTGCATTTCACTCCAAAATCCCAAGCTTCATATTCCTGCTGTCAGTCCACAATTTTGCTTTTTCGGAGGACCTAGATAAGTCAGGCTAGCCCGACATTGTTAGATCTTGGAAGTCAAGCAACAATTTTATTTGGGACTGCATGGGACTAATTTAGATTTTAATCTATTGTCACTTTCAATTAACCTTTTAAACTGTCCTCTTTGGTTTTATAAACAACAGCGTACACCACTGGGGGTCACTTAAAAACCACAACACTTTTTTTAAAAAAAACCAGCGGGATAATATTTTAAGCAGATCTGAAAGTGGCCGTCTTCAAACTAAGACCCTGCAAGGGGAAACTGCAACAGGAGATTTCTGAATTTGAGTTCATTCACAAGTTCAAAACAGTGAAAATTGTCCATCCCATCCCCCTGTAGTCGTCGCCCCCCTCGCCAACCAGAATAGGGACATAGGATTCTTACTTATCTCACTACAGGTACTAATTTTCTGCCCCCAAGCATTTCCCCTCTACTCTAGCCAAGCTCCTTACAATATACACTGTACCTCTTCATCATTTAAAAGCATTCTTTATGATACTCTCCCACCTTCTGAATGGGATATAAAGACCAACAAATCTCCATTTCTACTCAGGTCGGGTGAAGGGAGCTTTGACTCTTAAAAGTTTCTACTTTGAGAATCCGTTTGGCCCCTAAAGTGCTTTGGGAACTAAATCCAGCTGTTCTATGAATGAATGGCCTCCAAAATGTCCTACTAGAGCCCATGGTTAAGAACAACGGACTCTAATCTGGAGAACTGGGTTTGATTCCCCACTCCTCCACATGACTTAGCTTCCCAGGTTTGCATGACCTTGGGAAAGTCACAGTTCCCTCAGAACTCTCTCTCAACCTCTGGCCAGACCTCACAAAGAGAGTGTGTGGGCAGAGGGAAGGAAAGGCGCTTGTGTCAGCCTTGAGCCTCTCCTCCTTACAAGAGAGAAAAGTGGGGTAGAACTCTCAAAACCCTCCTCAATCTTCTCTACTGTTAACAGCCTTGCTCAAGTCTTGCAAACTATGGGATGTGGCTTGACAGAATCCATCCATCTCATGTCTGGTTTTTCTTGTTTCCTGCGGCCTGTAACGTCTTCTGGCATTACTGTCTGTTCCAGTGATTCCTGCCTTCTCACAATGTAACCAAAGTACAATAGCCTCATTTTAGCCATTTCTGCTAGGGACAGTTCAGGCCTGATCTGATTTAGACCTCCCGTCTTTTTGGTGGTCTGTGGTATCCGCAACCTCCTCCAGAGCTACGTTTCAAATCGATCTCCTTTCCTCCTGCCAGTTTTCTTCAATGTTCAACTTTTGCCCTTTGGCGTAGGAGGTTAAGAGCTCGTGTATCTAATCTGGAGGAACCGGGTTTGATTCCCAGCTCTGCCGCCTGAGCTGTGGAGGCTTCTCTGGGGAATTCAGATTAGCCTGTGCACTCCCACACACGCCAGCTGGGTGACCTTGGGCTAGTCACCGCTTCTCGGAGCTCTCTCAGCCCCGCCCACCTCACAGGGTGTTTGTTGTGAGGGGGGAAGAGCAAGGAGATTGTAAGCCCCTTTGAGTCTCCTGCAGGAGAGAAAGGGGGGATATAAATCCAAACTCTTCTGGGCTCCCGTGACACTTCCAAATTTAAATGGGGTTTCCATGCGCTAGAGCAGTGCTCCAGTTGTCACACACCTCAGTCAACGCTTGTGAGTGCCTTCCTGCATGCTGCTCAAGGTTGCCCCCTGCAGACGAGAGAGAGAAGGACGACAGCTCTGCCCTCCATCCGCAACCCTCCTTTTTCTTCATTCCATGTAGTGGTCTGGATTTCTCTGCTGCTTGTGTGACATCAGGTCAACAGAAACCGATGCTGGCATTTGCGCGCTTTCCCCCAAGGGGAAGTCCGCAAGAGAACAGATGAACTGAAGCTCCCGTCTTCCAACCAGAGTTTTTCCTATCAGGAATGCACTATCTAGTACCTTCAGCTTCGCCCCACCAGAGTCAGCAGGGAGTTCCATAGTCTCAAAGAGGCTGGTCGTGGATCAGGTGGCTATTCAATTCCTAATAGATAAAAAAAACATTCCAAAGCTGCAGCATTGTTGAAGACAAGAACAGAGAAAGAAAGCATGAACCATTATGTGACTACTAGGAAATATAAAAGAGACGGCATGTATATAAAATATATACAATAAGATATATACATTCTATTGACTTTTATGGTTTCAGGCCTGTGTTTCTGAGCGTTAGTAAAAAAGACTACAGGATGAAATGGCACATTAAAGACCGTGCAAAAATATAACCAGAGTGCATCTTTTGATACTTTGTTTAGAAAGAGAAGCCTGCAGCCGGAGAGATGGCCCATTATCTCCCCATCCCTGAACCAACGTCAACCTTCCTCATCTTTGCAGCTTCAAAGCACTCAAGACGCTCTACTCTGCTTCTCTCTCCAATGCCCAGATTCTTCCCCTCTCAATCCCCCTTGGCCTAATCCCCCCCCCCCCCCCTCCACAAACCCAACCCTCGTGCTACAACACTGGGCACCTGGCAGAGGTGCCAACTCACAGATGGGACCTGGTCTGAAGGCTTTGAGGAGGAGAAGGAGAAGGAGAAGGAAGAAGAAGAAGAAGAAGAGGAGTGAGGATGGAGGGAGGAGTTTGGATTTATATCCTCCCTTTCTCTCCTGTAGGAGACTCAAAGGGACTGACAATCTTCTTTGCTCCTTCCTCCTGTCACAATAAACACTCTAGAGGCAGGTGTAATGAGAGAGCCTCCGAGTAGTGTTGTGACTAGCCTAAGGTCACCTAGTTGGCGTGTGTGGGAGTGCTCCAGGCTAATCTGAATTCCCCAGAGAAGCTCTCCACAGCTCAGGCGGGTAGAGCTGGGAATCAAAACCCTGTTCCTCCAGATTAGATACACGAAGCCAAGTTTAACCTCTCCCACGCCACTGCCTTGGAGAGTGGGCTTTATGGCATCATGTCCCACTGAGTTCCCCCTCGCCAACCCCAACTCTCCAGGAATTCCTGAACTCAATGCTGGCAACTCCCATCCCATCATTTTCACTTCCCCTTTCTCGTGGCTCAAGCCTGAAGGCTTCTCTCCTCCTGCCCCACAGCAGGCCGACCTCCCATGGTCTCTTGTATTGGGGTTGCCTTTAGTGATCCAAACCCTTTGGGCTGCTATATACAGATTCTCCTGACCTTATCGCTAGGTTCTCATAGTATTCAGGTCTGGCTTTCCTCCTCCTCCTCCCCCCCCACCCCACCCTGTTGCAGATTGCCAGGACAATTAGTTTTCTGTAATCCTCTCAAGGACTGCAACTCCATGAAAATGAGGAGTTGCGGGAGTTTCAAGAGCCACAAACACCAGGCAACACAAACTCCCCCCCACTCACACAGCCATAGGTCATTTCGTTCCAAATTAAAAATCCGGAAAATAAAAGCCTAGAAGTTTGTGTGGAAGAACAGTAGATTGCACTCAGGTAAACAACAGTCACCTGAGTGTCAGTTTGTCTTTTTGACATGTGTTTTGAAGAATGGGTTTCTGGAAAATGATGTCAGTAGAAACTTCCACTGTTCATCTAGACAGATTTATTTATTTCACTTCTACTCTATCTTTCCCTCCAGTAGTTTATATTATCTTCCTGTCCTCCCTGCTTTATCATCACAAATAACCCTGCAAGGTTGACTGGCCCAGCGCACTCAAGTTAGTGGTTCAAATTTGGGCCTCCGGATCCTACTCCTCGCATACTGGGACTACCTATATCATCAGGCCACGTACAGTGGCAGCTAATGCCACAAATGTAACAGTAATCAGCCTCTAATCATCTTCGGTGACTTCCAAAAACCTCTCCCTGAAATTAATTTCCTTTAATGATTTGAAAGGACTGTAAGCTCCTTGCATGTGTTTCCTAAACCACAATAACAACACACAGCGGCCGTCACCAAGTGGTTACAGCCAATTCATGGTCTTCTAGGAGCTTTCAAAGCAACAGACCAAGCAGAGGTGGTTGGGTCAGCTACCCCCTTCTCTTGTGCAGCCAATCTGGACTTCTTTGGTGGCCTGCCATCCAAATACTAACCAGAGCCAACCCTGCTTAGCTTCCAAAGTGTGACAAGATTTGGCCAGCCTAGATGTAAGATGCAGACCTAGATACGTATATGCTTAGTTAGAAGTGCAGAGCAACCTTGGATTTCCTTGCGTCTCCCCATCCAAGTACTAGAATAGGGGTCTGCAATTCCAGGAGCTCTCCAGATGTTCATGGACTAAAATTTCCCATTGCTCTCTGCCACCATGGCCAAGTGGGCCATGGTGGTAGGGGCTGAGTGGGAATTGCAGTCCATGAACATCTGGAGAGCTTATTCGCAGGTTGCAGAGACCCTGTAGGCATCCAATCTTCTTAGCTTCTGAGATCTGAGAAGATCGGGCTAGGCTGGGACATCCAAGCCAAGGCCCAAGTTCTTGATACAACCTTCTCATCTCCAGCCACAGATACAAGCCAAGCCAGTCACCGTTTCTTCTTCTTCTTTCCCATTTATAAATCACAACATTTTCAAAACTTCCCTCCCGTCAAAACCCTTCCGCCCCACCCAAAAAGTTGTCCACAATTCGACTTTTAAAAACCCTGTCATGCTATCTGCCCTCTGAGTCATATTTAAAGAAGAGGCTGTTCCCCCCCTGGAGAAACTGGAAGCTCTCCATTCCAAAACGATCTGGAAAATAAAACAGCGAGTGGCGAGCCTCTAACTCTCCCCCTGCTCCAAATGGCCCAACTGGGCCGGCCAGTTCCTCAGCTCAGGATTCGGTCTTCAGATAAGCGTCTTCTGGGCTAGTGGCCCGCAGCCTTTTCCCGGGACAGACAGCTCTGCTCCAAAGGAACATCTTGGTGCCCTGCTTTCAGGACTGTGCGCGCCAGGCTCCTCCGAGCTTCCTGGCCCAGAGATCTGCGCATGCATTCCATGCACGGTTATAGCAGCATTAACGGCAGTTTTAACACATGGATATTTACCACTCAGAGTCCCACCCACCTCTCCACACGCGCACACACAAGTTCAATCGACAGGACACCCACGAGGGGAGCCACTCCACCATCGGGCAAGACGGGCTCACAGCCATATATCCACTCTGCCTGCCGAGGTTCCAGGTTCGATCCCTGGCATCTCCCAATTGAGGCATCGAACGTAAGTGCCCCTGACCCGTAAAACCCAGCCTGGCTGCGGTCATCCGATCTCAGCAGCTAAGCAGGGTCCGGGGTTAGTGCTTGAGCCCCCAGGAAGTCACCTCTAGCCTCTAGGAGCAGCAGTGGCGTAGGAGGTCAAGAGCTCGTGTATCTAATCTGGAGGAACCGGGTTTGATTCCCCGCTCTGCCGCCTGAGCTGTGGAGGCTTCTCTGGGGAATTCAGATTAGCCTGTGCACTCCCTGTCATCATCGCCAGCTGGCACCCTTGGGCTAGTCACAGCCTCTGGGAGCTCTCCCAGCCCCACCGACCTCACAGGGTGTTTGCTGTGAGGGGGGAAGGGCATGAGGATTGTCAGCTCCTTTGAGTCTCCTGGCAGGAGTTATAGGCATATGTATCCCAAACTTCTCTTCTCCCAGCTAGCGCAGGCAACAGGGGCATCAACAGGTTATGGGTCACTTGCAGTAGACTGACTCACAAGATGCAGGGAATCAGGGAATCAAACGTCTCCACACAAAGTCCACAATACGCGGGTACACTCGAATGGTGCAGAGACCTGATCCCTCGCAGAACCGGACCTAGCGTGCGACACAATAAACCTCGCCTTGGTCCGACCCACTCGCAAACACCAACCTACATTTTCAACAGTTCGCAATGCAAGGCCTGAGAGTGGAACAATCCCATAATGGCACAACATGCAAATGAAAACAAAACAATCTTTGGCCAGCCTTGCCCTTTTCGAAACAGAGATGCGACCTTGTCGACGGTGCTCGGTTCTCAAAAGCACCTGCATTTCAACATGGCATATTTACATGGCACCTGACACGGGCACCATCTTTAACTCTCGAAAGCCCACATCCCAAAAGATTCCTGAGGTCCAGCAGGTGCAACTGATTCGAATCTGGAGTGTTTACAGAGTATTTACCCGGACTGACCGGTCGGTACGTTTCTCTAAGCAGGCCTGTGTGGTGTAACAGACAGAACATCCCATAAGGATCTGGGTCAGCCACTCAAGCAGAAGGCTGGGAATAGGCCGCACGCTTTAAGCCTCGCCTGGCCACTTCAGGGTCCAAGGTTCAAACCGAACAAGCCAGAGCCGCTTTCTCGGTATCACCTCGCGCTCTCCCCAGCTGGGAGGCGTATCTAAGCATCGTGCCCCAGGGACAGGTGCCCCCCCCCCTTGGTCTCCCAGGGGATTTCCCACGTTTAACAGGGAGCGAAGCTCTCCCGAGTTTTGAAAAGCAATGGAAGACGGTACCAGCGCAGGTTCAGATTCACCAGCACAAAAGGTGCCATTTTCAAACAGGGTAGCGGCACAAACCCTTCAGGGGTGGGGCGGTTTATCAAATCGAATAAATAACAACAACAACAACAACAACCCTGGCCGGGGGGTCCTCCTGGAGGAGCCTCCAAGCATCGCCCCTGCGAGGAAGGTGGGACCCCTTTCAAACCTCCCCCAGGTGAAGCTCCAAACCCATTCGGTCCCTGGCCGCAGGCCTAGACACCTTTGGGAAGAATCTGCAGGGGTGGCGCTGAGGCCCAGGGGGGGCAGTGACTGCTGGACAGCAGAAGGCCCCCCGGGGTTCAACCCCCAGCAGCCCCTCCAGGTCAATAGGGGGGGGGAGGCCCCATGGGCTCGTAGCCTCCCAGCCAGCAAGAGGGCCCCTGCTCCACGGTGCAGCCACCCACACGTGGCGGATCCGTGGCCAGGCCAGTGCCCCGAGGCTCCACGTGTCCCCAGACGAGCGCGACCAGGGAAGGCAAACAGGGAAGCTCCGCCCTGACACCCCCCCCCGCGCGCCGATTCGCCCCAGGCAAACACGATCTGCATGACAAACACACACACACACACACACACACTCAAGTGGAACAAACCCTGCGCCAGGGGCGTAGGAGGGGGTGGGGAGCCATGCAGTCCTTCCCCGCCAGCTGCTCTACAGGTGCGCGCCCGGCAGCGCCTTTGGGGGACAGAGGGCTCGATTCACACGTGCAGGCAGCTGGGAAGTCCAGGGCTTGACTCCGACGAGCGCTCCGGGCGCAAGATTGGGGGGGGGGGGGGCAGGCAAGGGCGCAGTGTGGGCGCCTGTGGGGAGGGGGGGGTTTGTGTCGCGGCCCGCCCACCCCGCCTGCCTCCCGCGCTTTCCACTGCACAATGGGGAGGGGGGGGGTGGACTCACCGGCAGCTCCACGCTGACCTCGGCGCCGTCGAGCAGCTGCACCCGGCACTGCAGCCCCGCCGCCCGGCCGCCCGCCGCCGCCGCCCCCGCCCCCGCCGGGAGGTTGTGGGGAGGCGCCCCGGCCCCCCGCGGAGCCCCGTCGCGCTCGTCCCGCGCCCCGCCCGGCCCGTAGCGCTGCATCGACCGCCGGCCGAAGGTCCTGCGCAGGAAGCGCAGCATCCTGCGCCCCGCTCCGCCGCCGCCGCCGCCTCCCGCCTGCCTGCCGCCTCCTGCCTGGGCGCCGCGCAGCCCGGGAAGCCAGGCGGGCGGGCGGGCGGGCGGGGAGGCGCGCAGAGGCGGGCCCGGGGCGGGCTCCGGCCGGCTCCCCAGCCTCTGGGCTCCGCTCCGGCCCTCCTTGCTGCGGGCGGCGCTTGTTGGAGCCGGCGGGGGCCCCTCGCAGCGCCGCGCTTCCAGCCCCCACCTGCGCCGCCGCGCCCACCTGGCGAGGCGGAGTTTCAGTCCCGGCTGCTGGGCTCGGCTTTGCGCGGGGCCCGCAGCCCGGCTCCAGCTCCAGCCGACCCGGACCGGGGTAGGGCTGGGGCTGCACGCGGCCTAATGCACGCCTCACCAGCCAGGGAGGGGAGAGGAGTTTTGGGTCTGCTGAAGTCTCTGGCCAGGCAGGAGTTGCTGGGTGGGTGGGGACTGCACGGGGTCAGCCCTCTGTTTCACCTTTATCCTCACCCCAACCCTGAGAGGGAAGGCTTCTCTTCAAGCGGCACGTGGGTGACTGGAGAAGGCCACCCCTGCATCATCGACTTCCGTGTGGAGCTGGAACTCGCTCCTAGACTATACCTTTATCAATTTAAATCCATTCCACCTCACTGCCTCCCCACAGCGGCACCGTGCGCTTAAGGCTGCAGTAGCCTCCCAGCAGTTTGTCTACTCCTGAGCCACCCCCAAGAGTAGGGGTGTCAGCCTCATTGGCTGTGAGGTAGCTGGGATAGCTGACATAAGAGTGACCTGGTCAGGCCACGTCCTCAGCTGGCCCCAGAACAGCAAGGGGGGTGTGTGTTCCAGACCCAGGGAGGCTGCACAGCGGTGCGGTGCAGCAGTCGCCGTCTTGGAGTGGCTAGCCAGGAGGTTCCCCCGAGGCAGCTGTGGCAACCCCCCTCCCACGCCTGATTGGGAGCGTTTCCTTGGCTGGCTCATAGGCCTGATACCCCCCACCCCCCCGCAAGGGGTCCAATCCAGGGCGCACGTTTGACACCCTCGGAGCTAGGGACAGACTGGTGGCTGTCACTGCAAAGCTCAAATCTTAAAACAACAAAAACAGGATTAAAACTCTCCAGAGTCATAGAAACGATGCTTGTCCCTTTGAGCCACAAAACTCTCACTGGTCATTAGGGGTTGTTAGGCAACCACAACAATAGTCACCAGACTTCAAGCCTTGGTTTCTATAGAGGAAAAAATATGGAGGGGGCATGCTGGAGGAGGAGTCAGCAGATGAAAGGCCTGTAAAGCAGTGACCATCTACCTCGGAAAGGTTACCAATAGCCTATTTAAAGCAGCCCGCTATACAATCCCTCAGTAGTTTCTCCTCCACCGATGAGTTGAACTGGTTTCTACCTGGTTTGCCCCAGTGAATCCCCCCTGCCCCCGAGCTCAACATTGTTTTTTCTCCGTTCCCCCCCCCCCCCCCAGAGCTGCACCATCCCACGAAGTTATGAACTACACTTTCATTTCTGCTGGAACAAGGTCGACACCGCCTTCCGTTTCTCCTCAAAGTGGGGAAGAATCGTAAACGACCAATTCCTCATCCGCTCGTAACCACCACGCAGCCTTCCGCCTTTTGCGGCGCATGCAGACCCGGTTTCGTACGAGCAGAAAGCGCATGTAACTGTAAACTAAAAACTGTTATAAAAAAAGAACGCTCCCATTTCCTGCCGTAACACAAGCGCCAATCACAATCGAGGAGCGAAACAGGCACCAAGATGATCCCGCCCACTTAGCTCGGTTCCAGGGGGTCAACTCAGTTGCTGTGGGGACAGCCTGAATTCCAGCTTTCCATCAGAAGGGGAACCAAGTCGACCTTAGCTCCCTTCTGTAGTGCGGAAAGCCCCTTAGTTGGGGAATTCTTACTTTTTTTTATTGTAAGATTGGTTTTGATTTATTTGGGAATTCTGGGCTTGAAGGCTTGAAAATATGGCAACTCTACATGCGCAGGCCTGATTCCTGACCAAGTTTGGAGGGAGAGGAAGTTTAAAGCTTTCCCTCCTGCTGTTTTCCCAGGTATGCTTCAGGTCAGAGAAAATAGTGTCAAGGGAAGGATCCTCATATTCCACAGTTCTGATCTGAATCAGGCCTACACCTTAAGTGGGAATTGAGTTTCTGGCGCAGAACATCCAAGCCACGTCTGCTGACTGGACACGGATGCAATATCAGGACATAACATGTGAATCGGCCCTCTGAGAATAAACAGTTTGCTTTTATAAACTATATCAGTGATGGCGAACCTTTTTGAGACCGAGTGCCCAAATTGCAACCTAAACCCCACTTATTTATCGCAAAGTGCCAACCCGGCAATTTAACCTGAATGCTGAGGTTTTAGTTTAGGAAAAAAACGGTTGGCTCCCTCTTCCTCCGCCCCACCCACTCGAGAAGGGGCCAGTCTGCTCTAGCCTCCAGCAAGTCCCATGCGCACCACTCTGTGCCTCTCATAACATCTCTGCCTCCTCTGCACCACACCTCCGCCCTCCTCAAGCTACAAAGTAGCCACCCAGAGCACACAGGCACCAGGCTCACTAACTGAGTCCTCCCTGCTCACCAGAGTTTTACACGTCAGGTTCAGTGGCCCAGGCTAGCTCCAGGTGTGTGTGTGTGGGATTTTCCACCCCTATTGCATAACGAATCCTCCCCAGTGAGCGCGTGCTCACAGAGAGTGCTCTTGAGTTGCCACCTCTGGCTCCTGCTGCAACCCAGGTTCTAATCACTGAACTATATCTTACATGGGAACTTCAGGGGGAAAGTGAAGAGCCCTAAGGGATAGGCAAGGAGCAGAAACAAATAGAGAAATCAAATGTTGATCAAAACTAGGGCAGTGAGGGAAAAGTACTAGTTTAGAACAAAGATATAGTGCCAGTGCTAAGAAATGGATTAGGTCAAGGGTATTAAAGTTCCAGCTCGGAGACATAAATTCGTAGAGGAGACGTCTTGGTGCCAGTATGCTAGATATTCTGTTTGGTATTAATCTCTCTTGATCTCAAGAAATTACTCACCAAAATTATATCCCTGGGTTTAAATTAGTCAGTCCGCCTGCCTGCCTATTAGTTTAAAATGTTTTCTGTACCTGGTCCCACCAAAAGAGTGGTGGCGAACCTTTGGCACTCCAGATGTTATGGACTACAGTTCCCATCAGTCCCTGCCAGCATGATGCTGGCAGGGGCTGATGGGAATTGTAGTCCACAACATCTGGAGCTGTGCTGTTCGGCCTCTCGATGATTAGAAGCACAGTTGTGGTTAGATTATTCTTCTTCCTGTGGAATGTTCTACTTTGTAGGTTTGCTCCTGAAGGCCGCACCCACTACAGAGCATTCCACAGGAAGAAGAGGGGTATTTGGCCCAAACTGCACTTCTATCTTTCTGTGAGAACAGGTTTTGCTTTTCCAGAGGCAGAAACTTCTGGAGTCAGCCGGGGTGTTTGCAGAGTTGCTGGGGTCCCCAACCTTTTTGAGCCGGTGGGAGCTTTTGGAATGATGATGAAGGATGGTGGACGCCACGATAAAGTGGCTGCCACAGGTGGCTCAGTTGTGCAATGCTAACGTCACACCTAACTCATAGTAACTTGTCAACAGATTTCCAGCGGTCAGTCAGAAGCCCTGCCGAGCAAAAGGCCGGCCTGGCCTGGCCCACATCCTAAAAACAGTTTGGATTTATATCCCCCCTTTCTCTCCTATAGGAGACTCATAAAGGCTTTCATAATCTCCTGTTCCTTCCCCCCTCTCACCAAACAATTCTGTGAGGGCGGTGGGGCTGAGAGAGCTCTGAGAAGTCGTGATCAGCTAAGGTCACCTAGTTGGATGTAGGTGGGAGTGTACAGGCCAATCTGAATTCTGGTGAGCAAGCCTCCATGAAGCTCAGGCAGCAGAGCTGGGAATCAAACCCGGTTCCTCCAGAGATTGGGGATACACCTAGCTCTTAGTGACCTCCCACGCCATTTGCTGCAAGTGTGTCCACAAATCCTTCCTCCCGTGTCACCAAGTTCACCCCCATGATTTGGCTATGCCCCCCAAGTTCTGTCATCTACAGTCCAACTGGGCTTCATTCATCAGCTCGTGAAGTTTGTCAAGCAACATGCAGGCTACTGCCCTCCTCAACTGGGTTCACCTGCTCTGAGCTTCCATCCAGACATCAGCCGAGCTCATAACTGGGATGGGAGGCCACCAAGGAAGCCCAGGGTTGGTGTGCAGAGGCAAGCAATGGCAAAACCACCTCTGAATGTCTCTTACCTTGAAAACCCTCCCCGGTTACCATGAGACAGCTGGGACTTGGCAGCATTTTCCCCCAAGGAGCCCTGGGATTTCCCATTTCTTTTGCCACCCAGGTTGGTATTCGTAACATTTGCAGCTGTGAAAAAGACCTGAAGCTCAACATAAGTGCACAGAGATCTGGCAGCATATTCTGGAAATGAAGTACCCCCCCTCCTCCAACCCTACTGCCAAAACTAAGGTGGGGGCAATGGGGGGGGACATGCCTGGATCCAGCACAGTTGAGAATTCTCTCCCCGTGGAACACTTTATATGGCACTGTGATTGTTATTTATTTATTATTAGTTCTATTTAATATTTGTGTTAGATTCGGATGCCTGACAACCTCTTCAGAATAGCTTCAATGTATGGCCAACCTATGAAAAGCCTGCTCTCAGATGTTCATGTAGACCATAGTTCCCATCAACCCCTGCCAGTTACATGGTCAACCTCCTCCCATCAACCCTAGCCAGCATGTAATAGTTGTAACTATGTAAATAGACTTCCCTCTGTGATAATAATCTCTGAAGATGCTGTACTACAGATGCATATGTCGTTAGGTTCGCGATTCCTACCAGACCATTGGTGTCTCGAAAAAACCCACCACAACCAGTTCCATCAGTTGGTCTGTCATATCCTGCTTTACTGTTCGAGGTATAATGATATCAGAACCGATCTGGGAGCTTTACTACTTCTAGAATTTATGTTTCTCTCAGACGAACTAAAAATGTCTACGCTATTGAACAGCCCTAATGTAGAAATTTCTGAAGCAGTTGCTACATTTTTCATCCATGTTCTACATGATATGTAACAATGATCCTGTTTTTGTATTTGGAATGTATGGTACTTCTGGTTTATGCCTAATAAAGGTTTTTGGATTGGATTAGATTGGATTGGTCTGTCAAGGACTGAAAAGCTCATTGTGTAGCCATGTGACTTCCCAGAGCAGAAGCTAACACTAACTGTGTTAGCACAAGGGACATTCTAGGCCGCTACACCAGTAACTTCAAATTCCAACAGGCCAAACCTATGAAGCTTCTCTTTGTACTCCTTCCTGTCTGGAAGTCATCTGCTTTACATATCTACCTTTCAGTTAGACTTCCAGACTGCGAAACTATCTTGTTAAATGGTTCTGTGTAATCAATAAGCAAACGTCTCTTCTGTAGACTGAATAATAGGTCTTGCACATCCATGTCCTACTGTTTTTTAAATGTACGTAGATGCTGTTGAGATTAAATGACTACAGATCCCTTGAAAAGCTGTACTATATTCATAGCAGTATTTTGCATTTTCACAGTCATTGGGCAGTAATAGTCCAGCTACTGTCAAGGGGCAGGGGAACGCACAATTTCTGATGTTAAAAAAGGATATTCAGAAAGGTTGGCAGCTGCTGTTATAGAGTTTCAAAGTACACCCCATCTATACTGGATAGCTTTAAAAGGGGCTTGGATAGTACACCTGGATAGCTTTAAAAGGGGCTTGGACAGATTTATGGAGGAGAAGTCGATTTATGGCTACCAATCTTGATCCTCCTTGATCTGAGATTGCAAATGCCTTAACAGTCCAGGTGCTCGGGAGCAACAGGCCACTGCTTTCACCTCCTGCACGTGAGCTCCCAAAGGCACCTGGTGGGCCACTGCGAGTAGCAGACAGCTGGACTAGATGGACTCTGGTCTGATCCAGCAGGCTTGTTCTTATGTTCTTATGTTATTCTCAGTCAGCTTTGCACCAGGGGTCCTCAGTGTGGTATCTGTAGGCCACGTTACCTGCCAGCCATTTTCCCTGCACCCACCAAGTATTTTTAGAAAGTGACCAGGTGGGACTTTTATCCAGCAAGACTTCTGACTAGCCATTGGAGTTTTTAATGGGTTGTGCAGATTATTAAAAACACTGCCTTGATAGCTGTTGCTAACACAACATGAGGATCTTTGCTGCAAGGAAGCTGTGGTAGCCACGTGTCTGGCACCACCTCTTTAAGCACCTGTCTTGTAGCAGCCATTTTGTGGCAGCACCCGCTGCACGGTCAGAATTCCAACATTGCCCACAGGTTCAAAAAGGCTGGGGACTCCTGCTTGGCACAAATACTTGCACATACATGTTAGACCTCATGTTGCAGAGCGGATGCTGAGAGAATGAGGGGGCTTTTCAAGGGCTATCTGGTGAGGTGGTATCAGAGGTGCAGTTTGAACAGGGTACTTCCCCGCAGCTTCCGTTCACCGTGACAGGACACTTTACCAGTTCTTTGGAGCAGCAGTGGCGTAGGAGGTTAAGAGCTCGTTTCTGGAGGAACCGGGTTTGATTCCCAGCTCTGCCGCCTGAGCTGTGGAGGCTTATCTGGGGAATTCAGATTAGCCTGTACACTCCCACACACGCCAGCTGGGTGACCTTGGGCTAGTCACAGCTTCTTGGAGCTCTCTCAGCCCCACCTACCTCACAGGGTGTTTGTTGTGAGGGGGGAAGGGCAAGGAGATTGTAAGCCCCTTTGAGTCTCCTATAGGAGAGAAAGGGGGGATATAAATCCAAACTCTTCTTCTTCTTCTCTTATGTGAGGAAAATAATTTTGCAATCTACTTTCCCCCCTCCCACCCACTCTCTGAGCAGAACAGTTCCACTTTCACCTAATGTAGTGGTGGAGGTATCACAGTTGTTCAGAGACAGAAAACTACAGATGCTCTTTTGTCGAGGGAAAATGCACCAGCGGAGTGTCCTTGGCAGCATTCCACTTTGCTCCATTTCACTGAGCCTGCCAATATGTACCTGTCTTGTCTTTGATTTCAAATGGGTATGCCTGGAGGCAAAATCATACTCTTGCGTGCCTGTTAACTATCTGCTGTGATCTGGCCTCCAGCATAGCTGGGTCACTCAGCCACACATCTCTGTTAAGCACAGTATTTTTTTTGGGGGGGGGTGAGGGAGGATGATCTGCAGTCCCCACTCTGTTATGGCCCACTCAGAGGTCCAGACACCAGTGGTGATCCCGATTTTCCTCTCAGTACTGCACAGCTCTCCCACTACTTGGTAACGGATTACAATGAGTATGGCTTATCGCACTTGAGCATTCGCAGGGAATTAATGATCTTGTAACCAACTGTGCCCATTTTCAAGCAACAGAGGTATATGTGGTGCACAGAACAATTACCAACACTTAAAGTAGTAAAGAATGCATTTAAGGAAAAATGTCTACACACCGTATCTGTGCATAAGCATAAGCATTTATTGTCATTGTGCACACAACGAAATTTACAGCAGCATTCCTCGATGCACACCATTTCAGACTCATACCCCATCCTCACAGCAGCAGACTGAGCAAGGAGCAAAAGAGCAAGGAACAAAAGAAAAGGCATAAACATGCAGTCCTTTGTGCCATCACTCTGTACATGCCCTAGCTGGTCTTATTCTAAGGCAGGCTCTTTAAGCTTAGAAGTTCCTGTAATCAAAAAGCTGTAGATTACACTGGAGCCCTTATCTGGACAGCCAGCATTTTGTCTGCTGTTCATGGCAATAGCAGGCTCAAGATGGAGCCCCAGTGTGAGAACACTCCTTCTTCCAAATAGACCTGCAAGATAGGCCTCACCCCAAATAGGCCTTGTTCCCCTTGCTTCCACAGGATTTATTACCACTCTTTGCCCACCCCTTTCTTTCTATACCCGTCTTTCCTAAAAAGAGACACTATCTAGCATTTTGCATCACCCGATTCTGTCCCTTCCAAGGTATTGCATTTCTGCCTGGGTGTGACATAGCCCTTTGGTTTCTCTTTTAATTGATTTGTAGACTCTTTCCCCTCATTCTCTGCTAGCTAGAAGCATTTACATAACCAAGTGCCAGTTTGCTCGGGAGAATCGTAAGTGGGATGGGGGGTGCTGGAGAGTCATTAATTTTCCTCCTGTTGCTTGTTTTTGTGCTGACAGAGAAACCTTCCAAAACAAACATGGGGGTTTGGGAGCTCCAAATCTCGAACTTTCTCCATAACAAGCTAAGTGGCTTTTAAAAACTGCAGGATATTTGTGTTGTTGGAGTCTTAATCAAGATCTCCTTCAGCTGGACCATTTTTCTGGTAAGCAGTTTAAAATTTGGGCCGATTAATAAGTCATGGCTGGATAGTATCACCTTGCTTACAAAATGCCATTTACTGGTGCTTAGCCATGGGCAGCTGAGAGGAAAAGCAGTTCTTAACCGCAACAATGGCCAGGAACAGAGAGAGCTGCGGTGAGAAATGCAGCGTCTGAGATTGGGAGCGGCCAGTTGGGCTCATCTCCCCCCACCTCCATGTGGAGTTGAGCAGTGGGGCCAGCTGGGTTGCCACAACCCACACTCCATGTGGAGATCAGGGCCCCCACTTGGGTCCAGCACTACATTGCAGCTTAAAGCTGGACTCAAATGAACCCCCAACCTCCACATGGAGATTGGGATGAGGCAATGCCTTGCCCCACTCCCCAACTCCACATGGAGATGGGGGAGGGGCAGACAAGTGAGCCATCTCCCGGCGACCCTGCTCTGGGAAGGGGGGGGCATGGTGCTCAGGTAAGCCTCCGGTGCTCTTTTATAAAGCCCCTGTTTATGAGCCAAATCCTGGTTTTTAACCCTGGTTTAAATAAATCTGGGCTTTATTTATTTGTTTGTTTGTTTGTTTGTTTATATACCACCCTCCCCAAAGGCTCAGGGCAGTGTCCATCAATAATAAAACAATTTAAAACATCATAATATATAATTTACATAAAATAATACATAAAACCAAGACTACAGATGGCTTCAACCCCTCCCTCCCTCCCTTTATATACCCACGGGAGGCCAGATGTTCTTATGGCGGAGTTGACATCATCCTGGCTGGCCAAACGCCTGGCGGAACAGGTCCGTTTTGCAGTCCCTGAGGAAACTCTGTAAGTCCCGCAGGGCCCTGATCTCACCTGGAAGCCTGTTCCACCAGGTAGAGGCCAGAGCCGTAAAGGCCCTGGCCCTTGTAGAGGCCAGCTGGATTGCCTTGGGGCCAGGGATCACCAGTAGGTCCGCCTCCGATGAGCCTTTTATGTGGACCAAACCACCATTTCATAGTGAATGTTCATAGCCTAGCAATTATGTCTCATCTCTTTTGCCCTGGGAAAGAAACAGACATTGGAAAGGCCATACAAGCCATCTCTAGTCCAATCCCCTGCTCAGTGCAGCCTAGAGCAGGGATGTCAAATTCTGGCCCTCCAGATGTTCATGGACTACAATTCATGGATTTGTAATCCGTGAACATCTGAAGGGGCGGATTTTGGCATCCCTGACCTGTGTTTGTTTGTCCAGCCACTGCTTAAAGACTACCAGTCAGGGGAAAGGAGAGCTCACAGCAGTGGCGTAGCGCTAAGGGGACTGGGGGGGACGCACTGGGTGCAAGCCCCTGCAGGGGCATGGCAAGGGCATTCCGGTGGTGTTCCGGGGCAGCGCAGGGGTAGACAGGGGCATGGCAGGGGCACGGGGCGCACGCGCAGTTCCCCCTCGCTCTGTCCCTGGCTCACAGGGAGGAGGATTTTGCATAGTCAGAGGGATTGCAATACAATTTCGTGGGCTCTCGTGGGCAGCTTCACCACAGAGCTTCCGTGTTTAAAGTTTCCAAGGAGATGGTCTCATTAAACATGTTTCATCCGATATTCCAATAAATATGTGCGCATATGCATGGGTGAGTGTGTAAGATTGCCAGCTGGCCAGAAAAAAAAATCCCCTGAGCAGTTGCGGGGGGTGGAAATGATTAGGGTTCCCAACCTCCACGTGCAGCCTGGTGATCTCCCAGAATTACGACTGATCTCCAGACTACCGAGATCAGTTCCCTGGAACAAAATGGCTGCTTCAGAGGGTGGACGCATTGGTGGGATTCAGCCGGTTCGCACCACTTTGGCAGAACCGGTTGTTAAAATGGTGCTTGTAAACAATCAGTGGTTAAATTATTTGAATTCCCACCACCGGAACCGGTTGTTAAATTATTTGAATCCCACTACTGTGGGATGGTGGGCTTCCCACCACTGAATCCCACCACTGTGGGATGGGTGGACGCTATATCATACCTCGCTGAGGTCATTTCCCTCCCCGGTCCCCACCAGCCTCTCAGGGATGCCCCACCCCCAAATCTCCAAGAATTTCCCAAACCTGAGTCGATGGTGATTTTCGCTTTCAGGGTATTTGCTGAAACAGCTCTCAGCTGTTTGTGTTTTTGAGGTAAATAAACTTCCTTTTCAAAGGGGCTGACAATCTCCTTGCCCTTCCCCCCCTCACAACAAACACCCTGTGAGGCAGGTGGGGCTGAGAGAGCTCCAGATAGCTGTGACTAGCCCAAGGTCACCCAGCTGGCGTGTGTGGGAGTGCACAGGCTAATCTGAATTCCGCAGATCAGCCTCCACAGCTCAGGCGGCAGAGCGGGGAATCAAACCCGGTTCCTCCAGATTAGATACATCGAGCTCTTAACCTCCTACGCCACTGCTGCTCCCTATATTGTGAACTGGATTTGTTTCCCTGCTCCAACAGTCTGCTGGGTGTCTGTTGCAGGGAGAGGAAGGGAAGGATTTTGTAAGCTGCTTTGAGACTCTTTACAGAAGGGAAAGGCAGGGAATAAATCCAAACTCTTCTTCAAGAGATGCCCCTCTGAATTTCACTTTTGACGAAGATTTTGTGATCATTCTGGATACATGGAGACAAGATGGCGTTGAGTTGGCAGCTGCTGTGACTCCTCTGCGAAAAGCCAAGCTACGACAACATAAGCTAAACTTTTATTTTTTGGGAAAAGATGTTTTAACTGCCTCTTATCTTTCCCCTGCTATTTTTCAGTGAATAACACCTCATTAAGTATCCAAGTTTAAGGAGTTCAAGTTTACGGAGCTCAGCTGTTATAGTCACAGCCTCCTTAGTAAATACTCCAGCTTGCCAGATTTGAAGGAAGAAGTTAGACCCAATTATAGCTTCCAGACCCTTGAGGGTTTTTATCTCATACATTTTTAACACTTTTCTCTGCTAATTGGGCAGAGATCCCCTTGGTGTGTTGGTGGATTTGTGAGTTTTTATACAGCTTTAAACATTTTTTTAAAATTGATATATTTTTAACATAATCTTTCTTTTTCTTCCTTGTTGTAATTGGGCTTTGTTTTCCATCAGTGGGCATTAATTTTTGTCCCCTTGCAGACGGTGTTATCCTCGTCTTGAAACCAACAATTGGAAGTTTGGGCTTCCTTATCTAACTGGAGGAACTCTTCTTCTGAATGGAGTCATCTCATCATTAACCTCCAAATATCTAAAAGAAAAGTCAGCTCTGTTTTGCCCACCTCAACTGATCAACTGCCCAGACATAAACAGACTAAGATGGATGACTTTCTCTCAGCTCAGTTACAGAATTCTCAAGTCCTTGAGGGATTACCCACCCCAACAGATTTTTACCTCTTATAGGTCGATTCCCCACTCACCATTAAATGCATGCATCACTCCAAATATCCAGGTTTCCAGCAGAGTTACCCACTACACCAGCGCTGAACACACAGTCATCCAGGTTCTGCCCAGTGGTGGGATCCAAAAATTGTAGTAACAGGTTCCCATGGTGGTGGGATTCAAACTGTGGCGTAGTGCCAATGGGGCTGGGCGGGGCACAACGGGGCGGGGGCGGGCATTCCTGGGGCGGGGCGGGGCATTCCTGGGCGGGGCTGTGGCAAGGACGCAGCCGCTGCGTCGGTCCTTGGGCGGGAAACGAATGCACGCAGGCGCAGGCTGCCACGCACGCCGGTGCACCTCCTGCTAGACTGCTTCAAGTTCTGCGCGCTACTGCTGAGAGGAGGGGCGTAACTAAGGCAAAAATCACGTGGCAAAATCACCAATTAGTAACCCCCTCTCGGCACACACAAAGAATTAGTAACCTACTCTCGGGAACCTGTGAGAACCTGCTGCATCCCACCTCTGGTTCGCCCCCCCCCCCCCAGCATGTGTTATTTCAGAACCTGGAAGAAAGTAGACCTTTTGAAAAAACACGCGGCCAATCTGGAGCGGTGGGGAAGTTGGGGGGGGGGTGAATCCAGATTCAAACTCCTGCCCTTGCGAGTGACGCGGAGCCTCCCATCCAATCAGGCCATGGAAGGCTGTTTGCGATGCACGCGCAGCCTTCTTTTTTTTTAATTTTTGCATCGAAAACCGACGTGTACACATCAAATTGAGGCAACAGGGGCAATACAAGGGAGCAAAGAATACAATACAAAGGATTTCCCCCAATCAGCCAGTAGTGGCTGTATGGCACAGTTGGTTAAGCATTGTCCTGGTGGCCAGATGGTTGTTTGTTCAAGTCCTGCTAGGGATGAGGAAGTTTTCATTTTATTTTGGCTCCTTAAAATGCTGGAGAAAGTCAATTCCCTTTTGCGCCACATTCATGATTTCAAGCATAAATCCCAACTCTGAACACTTTAACCCTTTTGTAGTTGTGGGGTGGGGGTGGGGGAAGTGTGTTTGTGGTCGTTTCCCCACTTACCTCGACCAAAGGTTGCTGCGCGCTACTCCCAGCACGCATCATTTCTGGCGCCCTCCCGGGCTTCCCCGTGACCCCGCACTCTGCAAAAAAGCACTGTTTCGAGGAGCACCAGGAATGACGCGTGCTGAGGGGGCGCGACAGCAACAGCGTCGGGGCGGCTGTGTTGTTGCCGCCCCTGTAGTGGGGAGTGCCGGGGGACCCCATGCTACTTGGGGAGAGTAGCGCGCAGCAGCAGGTAAGTGGGGAAACGACTTGTGTCTACCTTGCATTCACTTAATGCCGAATCAACAGTAAAATCCAGCTGCAAAGTACATTGAAAGTGGATTGAAAGTGGATTGTTCTGCATGTGCAGAAAGGGCCTAAGTCCCAGCAACATTTTTCTTGGAAGAACTGGCTGACCAGTGTTTACTATCAGCAAATCCTTTCAACAAATAGAGGAAAAAAGTGAATCAGATAGCTTGTCAGTTAAATTCTCTTTCAGTGAAGTTTGAGACTTTGGATTTTTCCTCCTTTAGTGCTCAAATTTCTGAATTATTAACTAAGATGCACGATTGTTTTTCCACATCTACCAAGCCTCATTCGGAAGGGAATCTCTCATCCAACACTCAGAAGGAAGCCTCTCTTAGAACTTTTCCTTATGTACCTCAAATCTCTCACTGTGAACCAAGGAAAGCTATGTCTTCCAGCAAGCAGTGGAAATTGCATTTACGGTTGATTTCCCTTTTAAGGGTACTACACCAAGATGGGATTCAACCTACCATGTGACTGTAAACCTGAGCTATATTCTAAAGATGAGGATTTCTAAAGTAGCCTCAGTTGAGACTCTCTTCAAATCCAGCATTTGTTCAAGATATATACTGACTTTTTCAAACGTTCTTACTTTAAATCTGTTGTTAAGGACTAAAGGGTCATTGGCCCTTTCCCCACTTACCTTAAGCCGCCCCGACGCTGCTTCTCTTATGCCCCCTGGGCGCGTGCAATTCCTGGCGCCTTTTCAAAAGGCGCCTTTTCAAAAGGCGCGGGGTCATGGGGAAGCCTGGGCACGCGCCAGGAATCGCTCGCAGCAACCCTCGGACAGAGGTGAGTGGGGAAAAGGCCATTGTCTTCCTTTGGTGTTTTTCCAGATAGAATCTTTAAAGATTGGCTAATACATCCCCTTGAATTGTCACCTCAAGATTATTCTGGTATGAAAATATTTAATCCTAGAGTTTTATTAGATATTATAGAGACTCGGTGAATTGTTTAGAGTTACAAAAAGCTGTTATTTTCCGACTCCTTGTTACGTATTTTTTACTTCTTATATGTAACCCTTTACTTGCTTTTCTTGCTTATGCCAATAAAGGCTTACTTGACTTAATTCCAGATACACCTTTTGTAGGACATCACAAAAGATTCTGGTAACTTGTACATAGCATTTAAGCATTTAACACATCGCCAGCCTTTGCTGTCGATTGCCAAACAATAAAAGCGGCAAATTATTACTTGTACTTTAAAGTACTTTAGCTAGATTTGAATCCAGATGCAGTTTAGAGACCAACAAAATTTTCAAGACTCAAAGTTCCCTTTGCATCTGATGAAGAGAGCTTTGATTCTTGGGAGCCCAGGCCCCCAAAATCTTGTGGGTGTCTAAGGTGCTACTGGATTTGAATCTAGCTGTTCCACTGCAGACCAACACATCTCAGAAACCATCTTTCAAGCACTTTGTGGTCTTACTCAGTAGCTTCCCTTGCGGATTAACATGGTGGCGTAGCGCCTATAAGATTGAGCCTAAGCAGACATAGGCCATTTACGCACATGTGGTTTCCTTCGCATTGAGTGTATATTCCCTTTGGGTTTGATCCTCAGTCATGCACACATTTTCCCCTTTCCGTCAGTCACCCCATCCTCAGATCAGAAAATCCCTGTGGTTTCCAAAACCTGTTTAAGTCCACTTTTTATCTTTCACAGGGAAAGCAAAGGAGATCCATACGCATTTGGCCTTCTTGGGGTTTTCTCGCTCCTCCCCACCTTCCCCCACCCATAGCATGGCAGTTTCTCCCACTCTTCCAGCCACCATTGCAAAACAGTCAGAAGAGATTTTTCTTTTTTTATTATGACGCTGAAAGTCTATTGCTGGAGCGATTGGCCTTATGAAAATGATGTGAAATCAAACCAACACTACTACTACTACTACTACTACTACTACTACTACTACTACTATTATTATTATTATTATTATTATTATTATTATTATTATTATTAATTTATTTATTAATTAAATATACCGCCCTATCCCCGAGGGGCTCACTAGACTAAAGATGACACGCAGGCCTGTTATGCACAATGTGCAGCAAGATTTCAGAATGATGCAGCAAGATTTCCTGTTCAGACCTGTTTCCTCAAGCCCCGCTTTCACTTTCCATTCTCTCTGCAGCAAGTGAGCCCCCTTTTAGCATGATTTTCAATTTGCTTCGCTGCCAGAGCAGTGAAATTTGCCAGTGAGCACAGCTTTGCCCCAGAGGTCTTCCCTCCACCCATGGGCAGCCTTTCCTGTACCTCACATGGCTTTGCATGCCTTCCCCCTTGTCCCTCCTTCCACATCGCCAGCTGTTTCAAGTAACAGAAGAGACGCTCGCTCACACAACTCCAACTTCTAATTCTCTTGATATTTTGAGATCTCAATATAAAGAGTGCTTGGAAATAACAAACATCTGTCCTCCAGTGACAGCAGCAGCAGCAGCAGCAGCAGCAGCAGCAAGAAGAAGAAGAAGAAGAAGAAGAAGAAGAAGAAGAAGAGGAGGAGGAGGAGGGGGAGGGGGAGGGGGAGGGGGAGGAGTTTGGATTTATATTCCCCCTTTCTCTCCTGCAGGAGACTCAAAGGGGCTTACAATCTCCTTGCCCTTCCCCCCTCACAACAAACACCCTGTGAGGTAGGTGGGGCTGAGAGAGCTCCGAAAAGCTGTGACTAGCCCAAGGTCACCCAGCTGGCGTGTGTGGGAGTGTACAGGCTAATCTGAATTCCCCAGAGAAGCCTCCACAGCTCAGGCGGCAGAGCTGGGAATCAAACCCGGTTCCTCCAGATTAGATACACGAGCTCTTAACCTCCTACACCACTGCTGCTCCCTTGTTGTGTAGGAAGTGTTGTGTAGAGGGGAAGAGAGGAGAGGAGAGGGGGAGAGAAAATCTACTCTAGGATGGTCCCCTTCTTTAGCAGCCTGTGATCCAGGGAACTCCTTTGCCTCTTTCATTTGGGAGGAGGGGAGGATTTATTTTGAAACAGTAACATTGACATAAGTTCTGCTTAAAGGGATATGCCAGCAGTCTTGACTAGTGGGTGTAATGAGATCTGTACCTTTAAGAATCACTTCATGGGCAGAATTTAGGGGGAAAAAGGCCTGGAGAGCTCTCTGCAGAAAAACTTCGTGGAAAGGAGGGAATGTCTCCTTGCATGCAAACAGAGAAACACAAGGAGAGCGCTCTGCAAGCCCACTGTGCAGAGAAGAGGTAAGGGTCCCTTGTGTAATAGGCCACAAAAATAAATTTAAAAAACCCCCAGGAAAAATCCATTGTGAAGCAAACAGACTAGTGCATGCATTGATGGCTGAGCTCTCCCCTGCCCCTAGCCTTCTCTCATCTCTGCTTAGACAATCCAGATGTTCGCTATGCAGGGAACAACAGAATGGCCTAAGGAGTTCCTTTACCAAGTGAAGACAACAGTTCAGTGAATTTTATAACAGGAACAATATAACAGTCAAAGGAGTTCCTAGAAGGCACGAGAGTTATGATTTGTTATTGCCAAAATCTAGCCCAGAGCACAACTGCTTAGGAAACAGAAGTAAGGGGGGATGTCTTGGGCTATCAGCTTGCATTGCACGCAAACTACACAGGTGAGCAATTCGGAGTTTGCCTACACTGAGGAATCTGCAACTTATAAAGCCAAATGGATCACAGTGGCTGCCTTAGTAGCCCGTTCAATTGTAATCGATCTCTCTAGCAAAGGGGGCATCTAACAGCCAATGCTGAGGCAAAAGCACATGATCCATGAATGGATCCCAGAATAGCTTTGAAACTTTAAAATTGTAGCCATACAGGGGCGGTGTTGTGAAAGCAGAGGGGTGAACACCCACACACCCCACACACACACTCCACACCCTTTTTGCTTTGCTGAGATAAACTTCTCAGCCATTTACTTGCCCACATGAAAAGTGACAGCATACAGGAAACAGTGGGCAAAATAAGAACATATAAGAACATAATAAGAACAAGCCAGCTGGATCAGACCAAGAGTCCATGGTCCAATTGGCTCCTGCTGCTACTAGCAGTGGCCCACCGGGGTGCACTTTGGGAGGCTCACCTGCCAGAGGGAGGTGAAAGCAGCCATGGCCCAGCTTCTGCGGCTGTTGCTCCCGAGCACACCTGGTCTGCTAAAACATTGCAATCTCAGATCAAGGAGGATCAAGATTGGTAGCCTTAAATCGACTTCTCCTCCATAAATCTGTCCAAGCCCCTTTTAAAGCTATCCAGGTTGGTGGCCATGACCACCTCCTGTGGCAGCATATCCCAAACACCAATGGCTACGTTGCGTGAAGAAGTGTTTCCTTTTATTAGTCCTAATTCTTCCCCAGCATTTTGTCAATGTATGCCCCTGGTTCTAGTATTAGCTGAGAAAAGAGAGAAAATTTCTCTCTGTCAACATCTTCACTACCCATGCATCATTTTATAGACTTCAATCCTTATCCCCCCCCTCAGCCGCCTCCTCTCGCAAACTAAGGAGTCCCAAACGCATGCAGCCTCTCACTACATAGGGGAAGGTGCTCCAGTCCCTCAATCATCCTCGTTGCCCTTCTCTGCACTTTTTTCTATCTCCTCCCAATATCCCCTTTTTTGAGATGTGGCTGACCAAGAACTGAACTATACAGTTACTCCAAGTGTGTGAATTACGCCTGCTTTATATAAAGGGCATGACTTAATCCTTGCAGTTTTATTATCAATTCCTTTCTAATTATCCCCAGCATAGAGTTTGCCTTTTTTCACGGCTCCCATGTATGCATTGAGTTGACATTCCCATGGAGATTATCAACTAAAGAGCCCGTCCCTTTCCTGGTCTGTGACTGATAGCACGCACTTTGACCCTGTAGCATGTATGCTTGGGAAGTTTGGATTCTTTACTGCTCCTATGTGCATCACTTTGCATTTTATACATTGGAACTGCCAATAAACCGGCCAGGAGGAATGCGAATCATACAAATTGGGGGGGGGCCAGGGGGGAGGAGAGTGCGTTAAACTCCAGTCAAAATCAGTCCCAGTCAAATCAAGAAAACTCCACATGGTTTGCACTGTATGTATGGTTTTTAAATGGTAGCCAATCTACCATTGCCCATTGAGCCCTAGTCAGTAGAGAGCCCCCGGCAACCTTGTGTAGCAGTATGCACCAGGATCCGGCCGCCAGCGACCGTGCCAGAGATCCCTGGCATCTTCTGCTGTCAGAAAGTAAACCAGATTCTATCCGTACTCAGTAATGACATGACACAAAATGATCTTCACAAACGTTTGCATAATATTATGCTTGATCGCTTCCAGGGGATACAGGGCCATGTTTCTACCAAACATCCCAGCTGTCGATTGTGAATCAATGTCTGCAGAAAAAGAAGCGGCTTTCCATATGCTCCTTCTGCTCGCTTCCGTGTATTCTTCGAAACAGTAGCTTGAAAAGAAATGTGGCAAAATATTAATCTGAGAAAACCCTTCCAAAGGGGGGGGGGGCATGTTCTGTTGGCTGCGGTCAGAATGACAAAATCTTGGCCGAGGCTTTTCGAGAGCCCTAAATCCATTCATCAGCTTGAGGGTACCAAAAGATTATATTCCTCAGAGAATTGCTCTCATCCAAGGATTTTAAAATGTATTATTCCTAAAATATGAAGTTTATTCCCAAAGTTTTGATTGTAATATTGGTCTCTGTTCAGGACTTGGATCAGAACCCTAGCCTACAGCGTGCTTCAGGAGCCCCTGCAATTTGCAAGATGAGCTTCTGTGATTGGCAAGCAGTATAAAGCTTTGGGATTGGCCAGACCTTATCACTAGAAGAGGAAAAGAAAAAGGCAACGTCAATAGAGGGAAAAGGAGGGTCGATTCCCCACTGAGAATTAGATGCGTGCTCATCACACAAAATATCCAGGTTTCCATCAGAACTCATAAGAACATAAGAAGAACATAAGAACAAGCCAGCTGGATCAGACCAGAGTCCATCTAGTCCAGGGGTCCTCAAACTTTTAAAACAGGGGGCCAGTTCACTGTCCCTCAGACCATTGGAGGGCCGGACTATAAAAAAAACTATGAACAAATTCCTATGCACACTGCACATATTTTATTTTGAAGTAAAAAAAAAACAAAAGCGGGGAACAAATACAATATTTAAAATAAAAAGAACAAGTAAAGTTAATACAACAAACTCTGCCAGTATTTCAATGGGAACTATGGGCCTGCTTTTGAAAACTAATGGAAATGGTCAATGTCTGGTTGCGATATTTGTCACTGCTGAAGGTAAGTAACAAGTGTGCATCACTTGAGAGTCTAGTTCTGGTTGGAGATTTCAGAATGTTTTCATTCTGGAAAAAGTCTGTTCACAGACATAAGTGCTGTCAAAGATGGTTGTCATTTTGCCTGTGATCAGCCCCTTGCTCTGCAGTGCTGCCATGCCAGAAGTCTTTGATGTCTGCCAAGGAGCAGCTGTGAAACGTTAGGAGGTTAAGAGCTGAAATCTGGAGGAACGGGTTTTGATTCCCCAGCTCTGCCGCCTGAGTTGTAAGAGGCTTATCTAAGGGGAATTCAGATTAGCCTGTACACTCCCACACCGCCAGCTGGGTGACCTTGGGCTAGTCACAGCTTCTCGGAGCTCTCATCAGCCTACCTACCTCACAGGGAGTTTGTTGTGAGGGGAAGAGGGCAAGGAGATTGTCAGCCCCTTTGAGTCTCCTGCAGGAAGGAGAAAGGGGGGATATAAATCAAACTCCTCTTCTTCATGTTGGTGTTGACGATGGCCGCTGCAGCCCTGGAGCACCTGGAGCCCATACCTGCCTGTAAAACCGGCTACGTCGCCCGGCAAAAGCCCAGGCTGACGCTGAGGTGAGGAGCGGGAAGGGGCGGCTGGGGTGGCGGCGGCTGCTGCACGGGGGCATGCCCACCCCGTTGCTGCTGTTGCTCCACTTCCGAGGCGGCTCCAGCAAAGAAGCGCCACCGCCATAGACCTGGGCAGTGATGGCCGAACCTTTTAGAGACCGAGTGCCCAAAACTGCAACTCAAAGAGCCACATATATGTGTCACCAAGTGCCAATATGGCATTTTAACCTGAATACCGAGGTTTCCTCCGGCCTCCCTCTCACCTCCAGCGCATTACCGCGCCACCTCTCCTGGCTGCAGCAGGCTTGCTTCGCCCTCTGCCACGCCGCTTTCCTCTCCGGGCAGGGGACCGAGGCCGTGGGTCTCCCCTCCCCGCACCCACTGCGCCTCCACGGCAGGCGCCTGCTTGCCTGCATGCCTGCTCTGCATGGGGAATTGTGGCGAGGGGAAAACTTGAGCCCGAGGCCTGGAGCCAAAACCTGCGGTTTGGATTGCCCCATGGGCGGCCACCCCACCACGACTCAAAACAAAATTTTTTTGCACCAGGTCATTTCTATATCTGGGCAGGGTGTGGGCTAGCAGTTGCTTTAGAGGCATGGACATTGGTGGGCAGCAAACTCTACAGCTCACTCAAGCCACCTTGTTGATCTTCCCCAGAAAGCCAAGAGCACAAGCCAAGCGCAGGCCATCCCAGCAGGCCCGGCTTTCCTCCATGTTGCTTAAGCACACACCTTCCTCCCCAGACAGCGATGGGGCTCAAAGTTCCCAGCAAAACAGTTGGCGTCATTGCACGCTTGGCAAAGGGCGAGGGGCTTTCTCGGGCCAGGCCAGGGCTTTCCTGCGCTCCGTCTACCAGGCGCACACTGGGGCTCAGTGGAAAAAACAAACACAGGCCCGGGGCCAAGCTTGCGACTCCTCCCTTCCCTCTGACTGCCGGGGCCTCAACTCCAAAGCCTTTCTCCAGCTCACCTCTGCACGGCGCTCTCCCTCCCAGCTTCCCGCGCTCCAGCTTGCAGCCCCGATGAGGAAGGGAAGGGGAGGCAGCTCCTCTACTCCAGCTTTTCCCTGCCTCGCTCTGCTCAGGCCTTCCCAGAGCTGTGGGGCCAAGCAATCCCGGCGTCTCACTGGAAAAAATGGCAGCAGAGGTGGAGAGCCCGGCGGCAGCAGCTCACCTGGGGATCTGGCCCTTGCGGGCATAGTTTAGGAGACCCCTGATCTAGATCCCATCAGAGAGAAGAAGCAGTGGAGAAAGACTGAGCCCAGGAAGGGAGGCAGAGTGAGCTTCTGCGGTGTTGTTCATGTTGAAGGAGGCTTTCTCAGGACACATGCTTTTAAAACAGTTATTATTTCTAACGAGGGTTTGCAGGGGTTATCTCTTTTTTCTCGCTTATACTGCCAGAAGGCTACACATGAGAGCTAGCAGAGGCACGCTGAGAGGTGGGGCTTAACAGGGGGGTTAACAGAGTTTCACACTCTTTGTCCTGGGCTGCTCAGAGGTGGGAGGCTCCTGAGGGGTGAGATCAGTCTTTAGTTCAGTCTCTGGAACCAGTCTCTGGCTTTCTCCCACTGCACAAGCTGAACATGCTTTCATCCACGTTTCTGGCGCTCCCACACCATCCAGCACATGTTATTTTAGAAACATGGAAGAAAGTAGACCTTTTTTCAAAAAAAGCGTGTGGAGCAATCTGGGCAGGCGGTTGGGGAAGTTGGGGGGGTGGTGGTGGTGTGTGAATCCAGATTCGTTTTTCCCCCCGCTGATAGTGACGTGGAGCCTCCCTACATCCAATGAGAGCGCGGTGGGCTGTGCGTACGCGACATGCGGCTCAGCCTTTTTAAAATTTTGCAGACCAGAGAGATCCACATGGATGATGTAAGGCAACATGGGGCCAGTTTTGGCTGACTTGACTGACTGAGTGAAGGCAGCTACAAGCTGTGCCATGTAATACCATTATCGCGATGGATCTCTCACTACATGGAGAGGAGCATGCCGAGCAGGGCTTGGCTTTAATGCGGCCCATTTCTTCGTTTCCGCGCCAGAATTGCGTTCTCGCATGCAGCTCACAGAGATGTGGATCCGGAAGTTTGAAAATAAATGAAAAATTCCTGCCCCAGCCCAACATAACAGCCAATCAGGATAGCCCCTGAGCGGATTGCCTGTTCAATTCGCCTCAGTGGAGAATCCTTCGTTGCTGCTGTGTTTCTGGGAACAAGGGGCCTTTCCCCACTTATCTTAAGCCCCGCGCTACTTGAGGAGAGTAGCGCGGGGTCCCCCGGCACTCCCCACGGAGGCGGCTGACATACATAACCCGCCCGGCAGCTGCTGCTGTCCACGCCCCCCTCAGGCGCCAAGGCATCCCTGGCGGCTCTTGCAAAAGAAGCGCACGGATTTCATGAAGGGGCGCCCGGCCGCTTTTACACCCAGGGATACTTGTGGCGCTGGGAATTGTAACTTGGCGCACTTAGCGGCGAGGAAAAGTGGGGAAGAGGCCAAGGATCGTTTGGTAATGGGGGGCAGAAGCTGTAGTAGAGGTGCTGAAACCTTGCTTGCTGAAAAGGTCCTGGTTTTCCCAAACTGGTTTGTATCTACATTTCATTTTTTGGAAACATAAAAGGAAACGCTGCTTCCATAGCGTTTGATTGGTGTTTGGAATTAATGCCTGCTGCAGGGAGGTGAGTGATGGCCACTAACCTGGATAGCTTTAAAGCGCAGGGGGCTTGGACAGATTTATGGGAGAAGTCGATCTATGAAAGCACCAGTCTTGATCCTCCTTGAGTCTGAGACTGCAAATGCCTTAGCAGCATGACCAGGTGCTTTCGGGGAGCAGACAGCTTAGCAGCAGCAGCAGCAGCAGGCCATTGCTTTCACACATCCCCTGCCGTGATGATGAGCTTAAAGGCGGCACCTGGGTGGGCCACTGTGAGTGGCAGAGAGCTGGACTAGATGGACTCTGGTCTGATCCAGCAGGCTCACTCTTATGTTCTTATGAGGTGTTCCAAGTCAGTAGCCGCCACATTTTTTAATGGCGGAGCCCTGCCATAGGTCACTGAGTGGCAGGGGGCGGGAATTGTCAGGGCCCCATGATCAACACACTCCGTTAACAAGTGGTGGAGCCTGATTATTTAATAGATTGGATCCAATGAGGTCACATAAATAGTAATATTATTAATGGCAGTTTTTTTGCACACCTCTAAGTATGTGCCACACGGTATCTGTCTGCCATCACCCGGTTAAAAAGGTAAACATAGAAACTAGTTGCATACTAAATGTTGAACCTTGTTGAGTTAGACTGTGGACGATTACCCCCCACCCCATTTCCAATTTACGTGTGGAAGTTAAGGTAATTGCAAAAAACAGTCATGTATGAAAGTCTTAGGAGAAGCCAAATATCTTTCCTGAAGCATTCGACTGGCTAGCCACGTAAAACTGATTGCCCCTTAATTGTATTATTAGTCCCTTGTTTGATTTAATTGGAATATCTAAATTCTGTGATGAGAAGGCATAAATATGAGGGACAGGATTCAGAAAGAAGAAGGGGCACAGTAGACAGCAATTATCCATGTTTACTAAAATGGAATATTTCCAAGTTACACCAGCCTGCCAAATCCTTAAACCGAGAATTTCATGCTGTATCAATATAGGTAGAAATAATGTGGTTGCCCCTAACCTGGAGGCCCCTGGCTAGGCCAATCTGGCCAGCGTTCAGAAGCTAAGCAGGGCTGGGCCCTGATTTGTATTTGGATGGGAGACCACTATGCAGGTGCTAGGCAGAATGGACAAGCTGCTCCCAAACAGCTCCCCTGCTATTTACTAAAGAAAGAAAGAGAAAGAAAGAAGAAGAAAGAAAGAAAGAAAGAAAAGAAAAGAAAGAAAGAAAGAAAGAACCAACTGAACCCATGCGAACTATGAACCCTTGAATGCACAAAGCTGCAAATGTCACAAGCAGAGCTAGCCGAACATAAGAACAAGCCGAGCATGGATCGGAGACCAGGGTCCATCTAGTCCAGCACCTCGCAGTGGCCCACTTTTCATATTACAGGTGCCTTTGGGAGCTCGTACATGTCAGGATGTGAAAGCAGTAAGCGCTTCTGTGGCTGTTGCTCCCGATCACCCTGGTCTGTGGAAAGGCATTTGCAGTAAGATCTCAGGATCCAAAGGGATCAAGATTGGTAGCCATGGTGAAGCTTTTTCCTCCATAAATCCTGTCCGAAGCCCTTTTAAAAGAAGCTATCCAGGTTGAAGTGGCCATCACACCACCTCCTGTGGCAGAAGAAAGAAAGAAAGAAGAAAGAAAGAAAGAAAGAAAGAGAAAGAAGAAAAGAAAGAAAGAAAGAAAGAAAGAAAGAAAGAAAGAAAGAAAGAAAGAAAGAAAGAAAGAAAGAAAATGCTCCAGATTCAGAACTCCCACCTTGCACAGTCCAGCTGCCAAACTTGAAGAGCTGGAGAGAATAACGGGAGCTGTCTGCAGCCTTGAGCTACGCCCCCCACCATCCCCGGACTGCTAGAATCCTCACCACCCACTGAAAGTGATGGCACCCTTCAGCTGCCCTTGGGAGAGTTTTATTAACAAGAGTACCATCTTGAAAGGTCTTTACTTACCATCAACTTTAGAAGGCTTTATGTAAGAGCCTCTGGGTGCTAGCCTGTTCTAATGAGCTAAATTAACACGAAGAACCCTGATTTAATTTCTGAATTAGCTGAGTACAGTAAGCGCCATGTGTTCTCTCTCCTGATCACCTGGGCTCGAGAGAAATAGGTTCTTGCATTTCCCATCGCACTTCAACTGAACTTGTGAAAACAGAAAGGTATGAGTCTTGCTTGCACTGTTATCAGTTCAATGCACAGATTTGCCTTTGTAAGCCCATAATTCTCTCTCTCAGATAGAGATAATGTATGTGTTAATTGCTGCTGGCGGAGAGCTGAGAAGAAAATGGACTATTAATGTGATTCGAAAGAAAAGACTGAAGTGAACGGAGAGAGGAAGTCTAATCAGTGACAAAAGTTAATGTGTTTACAGTCCTATTAGGATTTCTATATTTGTAAATGGCAGAACATTGCCCATAACTCTCCTAAAATATAAAGGAACTAGTAATCAAGCTGTTATGCGAAAAAAATACCAAGGGCTCTAGAAAACTAATAACCTTCCCGGGGCAAGAGACAAGGATGGGACGTATCTACAGGAAATGGTGTCCAGCACAAACACTGGAATTGTGCCCCCCAAGCACCCCAGCTTTGCAAAGGAGAGGCAGCAGGGTGCCTGAGAAGATGGGGAGAGTGCTGGTCCCTCCCCCACCCCACCCCTAGCTTTGTTCCTCACCTTTACAGGTACCCTGCTTGCTTTCCCCCTTGCAAAGCTGGGATCCAGCTCTGAAACAGAGGTCGAATCCCCACTACCGTCTTAGCCAGGTTTCAGAACACAAAGTAACCAGGTTTGAGGGACGATCTCCCCGGTTGAATCCCCACTACCGTCTTAGCCAGGTTTCCAGAACACAAACTAACCCAGGTTTGAAGTGCGTTTGTGTTCGAAACCTGGCTAATGATGAGGTCGACTCAGAACTAGGAGTTCCCTATCCAGCTTCTCTATTTTTTGCTCCACTCCAACTCTCTTTCTCTGGCCCTCTGGCCCAGCTGTCTCTTTCTGCCTCACTCCCCCCGCTCTGTTTTTAACTTTCTGCTCTGCTACCGGAGCTCTCTTTTTCTCTGTCTTTCTGCCCTGCTACCCCAACTCCCTTTCTGGTCCCCTACCCCAGCTCTCACTGTCTGCCCCCTTATTCCAGCTCTCCCTTTCTCTCTTTCTACCCCAGCTCTCTGTTTTCCATGTTTCTGCTGCCACCCTACCCCAGCATTTGTTTTCTCAGCAGTGGCGTAGGAGGTTAAGGAGCAGCAGTGGCGTAGGAGGTTAAGAGCACGTGTATCTAATCTGGAGGAACGAGGGTTTGATTCCCGGCTCTACGCACTTTGAGCTGTGGAGGCTTAATGTCTGGGGAATTCAGGTTAGCCTGTGCACTCCACACACCACCGCATGGCTATGGGTGACCTTAGATGAATCCACAGCTTCGGGCTCTCTCAGCCCACACCACCTCACAGGGTGTTTGTTGTGTGAGGGGAAGGGGCTAGAAGATGCTGTAAGCCCTTTGGGTCTCCTGCAGGGAGAGAAAGGGGGGGATGTAGTCAGAAGCCTCCTCCTCCTTCTTCTTCTTCTTCTTCTTCTTCTTCTTCTTCTTCTTCTTCTTCTTCTTCTTCTTCTTCTTCTTCTTCTTCTTCTTCTTCTTCTTCTCCTCCTCCCCTCCTCCTCCTCCTCCTCCTCCTCCTTCTCCTTCTTCTTCTTCTTCTTTCTGGCCACCTGCCTTCATTCTTTCATTCTCTTTCTGCCTCTCCCTAGCACACATTCTCTTCCTGTCGCTACTCCAACTCTCTCTTTCTCTCTTCCTCCCCCCAGCCCAATTCTTGGTAGCTTGCCTGGGGGGCTCTGGGTGTGGGTGGTGAGGCCTCATCCCCCCAAAGCCCTGTGCTCACCACCTCAGCAAGAGCCAACACAGGGAAACAAACTGTCAAACTACGATATCAGATGCTTTGGGTGTTGCTTTTTTTTACCTCAAAAGTCATGGTGAGGAAGTTCCCACGCCCTGCAGTTTGGATTTATACCCCCCCCCACTTCCCTCTCCATGCAAAGGAGACTCCACTGACAGCAAAAACTCATTTTTCCCTTACTCTCCCCACAACAGACACCTTGTGAGAGGCAGGTGGGGCTGAGAGAGTTTTGAGAGAACTGTGACTGGCCCAAGGTCACCTAGCAGGATTGTAGGTGTGGGGAAACAAATCCAGTCTACCTGATTAAAGTCAATCGCTCATGTGGAGGAGTGGGGAATCAAACCCGGTACTCCAGATTAGAGTCCACCTGCTCTTAACCACTATCCCACGCTGGTACTCCCACTACCTCACACTGGCCCTCCACAGGCACACGATGCCTCTTTAAAAGCAGGACAGTGCCTCTAATATTCCCCAGTACTCATAGCCAATCAGGGATTCAGGAATTGAACACCAATTTTTTAAAATCTCCTAGTTTTTAACCCTTTCACAGCAGTCCAGTATAATTTTTTTTTCAAGAGAGACCTAATTTATTCCCTATTATATTTTTGTGCAATTTTCCTGGACTTCACAAAGTTGTGTATTTTTTACTACCACATTGGGACACCATACAGATTTCTGTCTTGAGTGTTCCTAATATTTCGCCTGCATCTGTGGCTGGCATCTTCAGAGGTATACACCTCTGAAATGGCCAACCACGAATCTGCTTGATCGAGGAACAAGATCTACCAGACCGACCACCCAGCCTGGAAAACCCACCAGAACCAGTTGAATCCGGCAGTGAAAGCCTTTGACGATACACTAATAGTTTGTTTGCCTTTGTGTGAGCGTGTCAGGGGGCAGTGGGGAAACTCCCCTGGGGCAGATTAAATGCTCTTGTGCATTCTCGCTAATGAAATCAAATGCCTCTTTCTGCACAGTTTGTGCTGCTTGCCTAATTCCCTGGTGTCCCATTAGCACAAGACAAGATTATCACACACACACACACACACACACACCCCAGTTCCTCACGGTTGCTTGCCGGATAAGTCAAGGGTCCCCTACCTTCCTGAGCCTGCGGACACCTTTCGAATTCTAGAACAGAGTGGTGAACACAACCACAAAATCAATCACACATGCAGCTGTACGTGTGCTGATTTCTCAACATACATAAAATGAAAAACCAGGTATGTGAAACTCAGGTCTACGATACGCCACCCGGATGGTGTGCATTCAATGTAAACTTTTCATTTGCATTTGCATTATTTATCGCTGCCTTTCTCAGGAGGAGCCATGGCCGAGGTCAGACAAATCGATTCTGATCAACAAAATAAGTCATTTGTGATCATGGCGTCTCCCCTATATCAAAACAGGATGGCTCCCTATTTGTATTTTTTTGACTAATCCTAGGCAGAGAAGAGCCCTCACACTTGCTCGCTTCCATGTTTTCCCCTCCGCTTTATTGCGTGGCAGATTTAACAACTTGGACATGAAGCGAAAGGGAATTGTTATGCTCTTGTGGGAACAACAAGTGAAACATTGGCACATCAACTGCTTTGCCTTGCCCTAAATCTCTGCTAATATCAGATCAAAATATTCCAATATTCTTTCTAGGATACCTAGTGAGATGGGAGAATCAGGTAGACTCCCTTTCCTTCTGGACAATTCTGACAATGAACTTGCATGTGAATAGTATACGATTTTTACTGGAGGTGATGCACAATCAATAATTTATATGTTCCACTATCTTAAAGCCTTTTGCTTATTTGTGTACCTTTTATCACCGATTATTATTGTACTTGCCAAATAAGAGGCTTATTATTATTATTAAAATAAGTCATTCAAAAATTTGTCCTGTTTTATATGCCAATAAAGGCTTGTGTGTGTGTGTGTGTGTGTGTGTGTGTTTGTGTGTGTGTGTGTAAAATAAGTCATTCAATAGCAAATTCCTTAGCATTTTGGAAGTCTGGAACCACCAGTAAAATTGGAGCAGAGCATAAGTGTTAGCATGACAATTTAACAGTGAGGGCCCATAACAAGATCCTACTTTACAGTAAGCCTGTGCCACAGTATTACTGAGTAGACCACAGCCCAAATCGTTTATCCAGTAAGTTAGTGAACCCTTTTGTCCCACTGAATGGTACCAAGATTGGGAGTTCTCTCATCCCGCAAATGGCTGTGCAACAGGGCAGGTCTGTGGCCACCAGAAGAGGGAGCTGTCGGCGAAGCGCCATAGAACTTGAAACATTCTGAGCTGATGGGACTCAGCACCTGCCATGAACCTAGACTGCTTCCAGGACTGCCTGAAAGGAGAATCTAGGGCCCTTCGCATTGTAGGAGTTGACCTTAGATGCGGCTTGAGTCCGGCCAGAATTGCGCCTCCGCTACAGGCGTGGCGTCGGGCTAGGTGTCACGACTTGACTCTCACCCACCCCTCTACCGCGTTGAATTTCCTGAGCTTGACTGCAGGGGGTGCGAGTCGACTGGCCCGGACTTCGGGTTGGCAGGCCAAAGCCCGGCAGAGTCGCGGAATCTCCGTGCGATTTCGACTCGCCATCTAGCCAATCACAGCTCAGTATTCCGCCCAAGCGCAGAAGGTGAGACTCGTGGCGGCGGCGAAAAGCTTTGGGCATGCACAGACAGGGAGACTCATCCCAATCAGAAAGCTTGGCTGGGAGGTGGTCCGCCCTCTGAGCTTCGGCTCGGAGACACGAGTCAGCTGCTGTGGAAGAGCAGGCCAGTTCGAGCTGATGCGATTCTGCGAGTCGGACCTGGAGTGCGCCCGTGTGTGTCGGAAGGGGCCTTGCAGTTACTGGGCCGTAGTGGAACTGGTTCGGGATTGTAATAGGATTGAAGTTGGCACATTAGATTACCCTTCTATTCTAAGTACAAACACATACACCAGCGAGATCAGCTCTAACGGGATCGTGCCCATACCAAATAACGTGATAAATAGTAACATCCACAGAATTTAGTCAGCTACAGAAAAATATCCTTTTTGCAATGAAAATTAAACACGATAGAAGGCTGTGAAAGAAACAGAAACAGAAGATTAATTACTCGTCTCAAGTGTAATTAGGCTAACTCCTGACTAATCAAAGAAGAATAGGAAATTTACAAAAAAAAGGGGGGGTATGTCTCTCCAATTAAGGAGCAAAATAGAAAGGATTCCATTCCAGTTGCAGTAGCTGAGAAAATACAATTTCTTTATGGTTACAGATGTCATATTGAGAAAAAAAGCAAAGGTAGTCCCCCTGTTCAAGCACTGGGTCGTTATCCATGGGGGGGGGGGGTGGCATCACATCAAGCCAGTCTATGTTTACAAGATGGTTTGCCCTCACCTTCCCTAGTTGTCTACATTTTACCCCCAGCAAGGTGGGTATTCGTTTTACTGACCTGGGATGGTTGGAAGGTTGAGTCAACATTGAGCCAACTTTTATTGGGATCGAACTTGGGTCATGAGCCATTTGGCTGCAGTATGACAGCTTACCACATGTGGGGCTCAGCCATATTAAGAGGCAATATAAAGGATGGGGTCCCTCAGTGTGCTAGGAAGTACCCCATAGGCTAGCCGTGACCCATATTGAGTAGGAGGAAGGCAGCCAATGACAAACCACCTCCCCATGTTTCTTGCCTTGAAAATCCTATGGCAGTGGTATGCAAACCTATAGCGGGTGCCAGGGGTATGAGAGCCCTCTGTGGGCACCCGCAAACAAGGTATTTAAAATCTAGCCTGTCCTGGGCGCTCAGGCTGCGACTATTAGCATTAAACCTAAGACTTTTGGGAAGCAGTGTAGGTAGCCTTGTTAAGTGCTATTTAAACCCCACTGATTTTCATGCAAAGAACAAAAGCGTCTTTACCTGGGAATGCTTCGGTTGCTGGCAATGGGGCTTGCTTCTGAGTAAACCCTCTAGCGATTTACCCGTTGGAAAGTGCGGTTGCTAAAGCAGGGTAGGAACCTCGGCTCTCAGATGTTAGGAACTACAATTCCCATCAGCCTCATCAGCATGGCCAATTAGCCCATGCTGGTAAATATGAATGGTGGCACTACTGACTACCACCAAGCACTCCTGAAATGCCGCGAGGCCAACGTTTTTTTCTAAACTAAAACCTCAGTATTCAGGTTAAATGGCCGTGTTGGCACTTGGCAATAAATAAGTGGGTTTTGGGTTGCAGTCTGGGCGCTCGGTCTCGAAAAGGTTCGCCATCACTGTCCTATGGGATCGTCATTATTCAGTTGTGACTTGGCAACAAAAACATAAAGTCCATGTCAATATCTTCCACAAACTAATTGAAGGGTGGGGCCCTTTTTCTCCCTATCTTTGGGGACTTCCTCTTAAGTGTAGGAGTCAGTAAATACATCCTTCCCTGGAAGAAATATGGGCGGGGGAGTATTTGAAATAGTGATCCAGTTCAAAATTATGTTTGTGAGTGAGGGGGAAAACTCGTGGGTAGCCTTGCAGGCAGTGGTGGAATCTAAAAATTTTAGTAACAGGTTCCCATGGTGGTGGGATTCAAACTGTGGCATAGCGCCAATGGGGCTGGGCGGGGCATTCCGGGGGCGTGGCCGGGCATTCCGGGGGCGGGGCTGTGGCGCAGCTGCGCTCGCATGGTCCTTAGGCTGAAGGCTTGGGAATGCCTGCCTTGAGCGCGGAAGGCTGCCGCTACTTGCCAGTGCACCTCCTGCTACTAGGCAGCTTCAGAAGTTCTGTCGCTGCTGCCAGAAGAGTTGTAGCTAGAGGTTTATGGGCCGAAGGGCAAAATCTGGTTTTGCTCCCCATATGGGCAGCGTCCTCCCCCACCACGACCAAACAACATTTTTTGCACCAGGTCATCTCAAAGTCACTATCGCATTATAGAACATGCCCCAATACACAAATCTGAACACCCAGGACTCCTAGTTTAAACAACATTGAAAGTGATGCTATTTTTTTTTTTTTGAGAGGAATCCACCCTGAAACAGCATCATTTTTTAATGTTGTTTAAACCACAGAGCCCAAATCCACTTTAAGGGGATCTGGAAGGACTCCTAGTTTAACAACATTGAAGGGTAATTCCCCACCCCAAACAGCATCTCATTTTCAATGTTGGTTATTGTATGGAGTTTTCTGGGCTGCATGGCGTGGCCTGGTATATCTTGTTCCTAATGTTTCACTTACCATCTGTGGCTGTTATTTTCAGAGGTGTATCACAGAGAGAAGTCTATTATACACTTTGTCCAGCCTTCTCTTATAACAGATTTCTCTGTGATACACCTCTGAAGATGCCAGCCACAGATGCAGGCCAAAGCGTTAGAACAAGATCTACCAGACCATAGCCACAATATAAAACCCACAACTGGATGAATCTGGTTTGAAAGCCTTCAACAATACTTTCAATGTTTTTTTTAATCTAGGAGCCCAAGATTCCACCCTTTAAAATCCACTCCAAAGGAGGTGGATTAAAGAGAGAATAAGGGAAAAATTGAGGGTGCCTGTCAGGAGCAATGTTAAAATTACCAAACTTTTAGGCTATCTTCGGGGAGACTCTCTGATGAAACCACCGGAGTTTAGTGAAGTTTGGTTCAGGAAGCCCAGTTATGGACCCTCAAAATGGTAGCCCCATTTACTATTAGCTCCCATTGGAAACAATGAATTAGGGTTACCATTTTTGGGAGTCCGCAACTGAACCCCTGAACAAACTGCACCAAATTTGGCGCTGGTATCTGTCAGGAGAGTCACTGAACAACCTAATTATGCCGCTAGCTAAAACTGCCTGCGCCCCCTGCAGGACATAAATATTAACCTGAAAAATAGAAAAAGCCACACACAGACCTGCAATTTTGCGCCCACCACAAGGTGGCGCCGAACTGTCCCCGGATGTCCCCATAGTGCTTCGCTGTCTGGCTGCTGCTGAAAGGAGAAGCATAAATGCTCGAGCAAAATCGCGTGGCAAAATCACCCACTAGTAACCCCCTCTCGGCACGCACAAATAATTAGTAACCTACTCTCGGGAACCTGTGAGAACCTGCTGGATCCCACCTCTGCTTGCAGGGATGACTTCACAGGACTCTTTCGGTCAATTTGCATGATGTCTAGCACGACAGCCCCCCTCCCCAGCATTTCACCTGACCATGAGATAGTTGCACATCCAGGGAAAAGAGTAGCGAGATTACCCAATAGCAGCTGCAGAAGGGACACTAATTCCCCACCGTAGGGGATCCCCAAGACTACCTTGCCACAGTGGTCATACAGCAGCCACCTGGAAAGCCGGTCATATATACTCCTGCCAAGCAGTGTGTAGCATACATTCTTTGTGAGAAAATATGGGGGTGAAGCAGTAACTAGTATCCATCAATCATCAGACCAGAGTTGCCAGGACCATACTCGCCCCCGTCCCCCCGGCTGTCAGTGGGGAGAGGTGGGTGTGGAGATCTTACCAGGCTTAAAATGCACCAATGACAGTGAAAGAGACACTCTGTTTGTGCAAAACTCTTTGATAGAGCTGTTTGTTACCCTGTTTCCCGAAAAGTAAGACATCCCTGAGAATAAAGGCGTAGTAGAGGAGGTTTTTGCTGAAGTGCTAAATATAAAGCATCCTCCAAAAAAGAATGCAAGGCGTATGCAAAGTTTTGTTTGGAAGCATGCCCGTCGAACAAAACACCAGAGCATGCGAGCTGTGGGCCGGAAGAAAATAAGACATCCCTGAAAATAAGACATAGGCGCATCTTGGGGCAAAGTGTATAAGACACTGTCTTATTTTCAGGCTTTCTACCGGTACCATAGAGTTTTGCCCAATGCAGAGCATCTCCCCAGTTGTTTTGACATCAATTTTAGAAAAGGGACATTATCACATTGCAGATGTTGAGACCTAAGCCTCTCATTTTAACCCTGGTAAGACCCTGCTAGCCAGCTGGACTACCTGGGCCTGGAAGCGGCCCAAGTGAGGATCGAACCCAAGCAGAAGACGGCTGCAGAACACCTGCACTATAACAACACCTGGAATGGCTACGGAGTTTCTATCTCAACAGCGTGGTTTTATTATCCTTGGTGTTTTACTGCCCTGACATTTGAGAGCTTGGATTTTGCCCTCTTGCAGAAAGCAGCTGGGGCAAATATAAAGGAATATCATGTAGCAGAAACTCACTCAGATATTAGGAAGCATGTCAGTGTTCAGTGGCGTAGTGGCTAAGAGCAGTGGCGTAGTGGCTAAGAGCAGGTGCACTTTTATCTGGAGGAACCGGGTTTGATTCCCAGCTCTGCATGCCAGGCTGGCGGGAGGCTTATCTGGGGAATTCAGATTAGCCTGTACACTCCCACACATGCCAGCTGGGTGACCTTGGGCTAGTCACAGTTCTTCAGAGCTCTCTCAGCCCCACCCACCTCACAGGGTGTTTGTTGTGAGGGGGGAAGGGCAAGGAGATTGTAAGCCACTTTGAGCCTCCTACAGGAGAGAAAGGGGGATATAAATCCAAACTCCTCCTCCTCCTCCTCCTCCTCCTCTTCTTCTTCTTCTTCTTCTTTAGGTCTTTATTTCCCCCATAATCGATTCCCAATTGACTACCTCTTTACTACACGAGGACTGTGACTATCCCAGGGAACTGGCTGGAATGGCTGGTGGCCCAGGTGTGGCACAAAGAGGAACAGAAAATATGTTGGACATATTTATGATGTCTCCATCTCATTAATGTGGTAATCCTGTGGTCATGTATAGTACTTCTGCCTGTTGTTGAGAGTTTCGTTCCATCACATTGTGAGGCTGAACACACTCAAACAAAGTTAACTTTAAAAGGAAGACTTTATTGACTTATGTTGCCCTAACTATAGGGTGCTGGAACTGAGGATTTTTGTCCTCAGTTTCAGTATTTATTTCATTCCAAAAGAACAGCAACAGCCAATCAGCTCTCTCCTCCCGCCCAGTCTATGATCTCTTATTGGTTGCGAAGCTTTGGTAGGGTGTAGCTTGTTGGTTTACGCTCTGGCCGGAGGAGAAAGTGGGGAACTGGTGCATGCTGGGAGTTGTAGTCCTGAGACACACAATGAAACATCACCCAGATGTCTTTCCACAAAGAATTTGGACCCCCTGACCCAAACTTTTACCGTACCTTGGGGCATTTTTAAAGGAGAATCACCTGCACTTAAGATGCAAGTTTGGTGCCTCTACCTTGAAAAACAGCTCCCAAGAGCCCCTCCCCCCAATTCCCCACAGACTTTACTGGAATCAACATTTTTCAGATATCAACTGTGGGGAAGCCAAAGATATTTATTGGTATGGGTACTTAGCTTTTTTCAGCTTTTTTTTTTTTAAAAAATGGGTGCAATAAATTTGGATCAAAAATATGTGGTGAAATGAATTTTACCCTAGACAGTACCACTATGGAACGTTGCCCCTTGCGGGAAGGGGTGGTGACACCAGGCATCCTTGAAACATCTGTGTTTGGTCCTTCTTTAGCTTCCCCATTCTCTGATATGCAGTCTTTCCCTTGGCTGAATGCTAGTCACAAAATAAGCTGCTACTAGGTCATAACTAACAAATGATAGTCATGGAGTGATTGACGGTCTTTGCCACCCCTGTTGCTTTTTCTATTAAGAATTAACTCTTGGATGGCATGCTCCAACAGCTCTCTAGAATCTTTTCCACCCGAGAACTTTTGCATACATCTTTCAAAAGCAAGACTTTAGTACATCTGATCAGAGCAAAGGGACATCAGTCCTATGGCCAAATGAAAAAGGAATCTCAGCTTGCAATATTCTTCTGCTTTCTTCCATTTAAAAAAAAACCCCAAAACTTGGGGGAGGAATAACTGTGGCAAACCTGAGGAAAACTCCAGTTTCTATGGGGGCTACTTCAAAGCTGGGAACATGCAGAGGCATGGGGTGTGAAAGGTTAATTCCTTATATAGCCTGTTTGTGTGAGTAACATGCTGGGAGTGGGTGGAGTTTAGAACACACTCAGAGGGTGATTCCCCACTGGCAGAGTTGACCTAGGTTCGACCTAGGTTCGTCCCAGCAACTCCCCACTGCCGCTGTGAGTTAGAGCCTGGGTTAGTTTTCAGTTCTGCCTCTCAGAACTGGAATTTCTGATTCCAGTTCTGAGGTACAGTTTTTCCCTGAACCTAGGTTCCAACTGGAGCCTGGCAACCCAACAGGCTCTAACCAATAAAGCTAGCATGTTGCAAGTGGAGATAAGTGTGCCTTGCTACTATTGGAAGCCACCCCGGCCTCCTCTCCAGATCCCCTGCTTAGTATAGCCTGGCTTGCTCTGTGCTGGAATCCTTAAATCTCAGGCGTCCCGTTTTTAATTGTTAGATGCATTCAGGATCCAGACCGATGAAGAATGCTGAGCAGCTGTGCACAGCCCCTTCTAACTTGTCACATCCAGAGGTGGGATCCAGCAGGTTCTCACAGGTTCCCGAGAGTAGGTTGCTAATTATTTGTGTGTGCCGAGAGGGGGTTACTAATTGGTGATTTTGCCACGTGATTTTTGCCTTAGTTCGCCCCCCTCCTCTCCAGCAGTAGCATAGAACTTGAAGCAGTCTAGCAGGAGGTGCACGGTGTGTGGCAGCCCTGCGCCTGCGTGCATTTGTTTCCTGCCCAAGGACCCGGCACAGCCGGCTCGTCCTTGCCACAGCCCACCCAGGAATGCCCGCTTGAATGCCGGCCACCCCTGTAGGTACTAGCCAGCCCATTGGCTCACATACAGTTTGAATCCCACCTGGGAACCTGTTACTAAAATTTTTGGATCCCACCACTGGTCACATCCCACTGTTCTAAGATTTTGGCAGTGCAAAGCAAAGAAGCTGGCAGGGGACTGGGGAGAGAAATATCTGAGTCCACAATTCCTAAGCATATATGCCAAAAAATAAATTGACCCAAGTCCAGTAGGACTTACTTCCTCCCTAAGCGTTTTGATTCTGGCCTGAATCACCTTCTCAATCAAAGAGGGTCTACCTGGGAATAGACTGTTCTTCTTATTCTAGGAGTCCAGAGGATCTCCGAAGACATGAGTGGCCTTCAGCTTTTCTTTCAGCTGTCCTTCCCCTTGAAAAAAAAAGGCGGGCCGTGTGCCTGCCCTCTTGGCAACGGGCTTCCAAATAGCCCACAACCGTATTGTTAGCCGAGGCTTTCCGCGGCGGAATCGCACCAGGGTGCTGTGGTTTCCAGGCTGTGGCGTGGTCTAGCATTCTCTCACCAAGCGTTTTGCCTGCATCTGTGGCTGGCATCTTTAGGATCCTCTGAAGATGCCAGCCTGGTAGAATCTTTCTCGTCATTTCGCCCTGGCTTCAGCTCCAACACCAACCTTTGTCCCTTAAAACTTAGGATCTGTGTTTACACATGGTGTGTCTTTCACAGTGGCACAGACTAGAAGCGTTGAGGAATGGCAAAGAGCATTAAAGTGTTGCTAATTCCCACTACTAACCTCCCCTTTTTTTTGCACCCTTCAGCTTAACATACATTCGTGCTCTTTTTCTCCCGGCTCACATTTCATTTCCTGTGGTCCCTGGCTCCAGCAGGATTTACGTCTAATCCACAGAAAAAGCTCTTAATCTTTTCAGACTCAAGGACCTATTTAGGAAATAACACAGCAAGTGCACAGCTCCTATAAATTCCATCCAGTTTCTTTGGGTCGAGATTAACCCTGCCTCAGCAGGCAGGCAGTAAGGAGTTGTTGAGGGACTCTGGAGGGTTAGAAGCAGCAGATGAGTGGATGGTTGAGGGACTCCTGGTGAAAAAGGCCCTCGAGGTGCAGCTGATGTACGGCAACCTCTCGTGGAGTTCTCAAGTCAAGAGGAGATCAGATGTGGTTTGGCCCGTTTTACCCATCTGCCTTCCTTGGTGGTCCCATCCAAGTACTATCCATGACCAACCCTGCTTAGCATCTGAGAAGATCAGGCCAGCCTGGATTATTCAGGTCAAGTTAGTTATATCAAGAAGCAAGCCTTTATTGGCATAGACAGCATTTGTAATAAAAGAAAAGCAGTTAAAAGCATATATACAATACAGGTCGAAGGAAATCGTAGGCGTTTAGTAATTTCCAGGAGAAAGTCTGCCACTATCATACAGAGAAGGATCAGGGATTTGTCAACAAGTAGTGTAATCTAATGATGAAATCGAGGAGATGGGGTAAATGTAAAAGGGTAAGATTCACATACTGGATCTGATTTCCCCTTGAATCTGAGACAATTAACATTGGTGGGTAGAGATTCAAGATTCAACCACAGGCGTTACATGGGCACAATCTTTTTTAGCTGCTTGCTTATTAAATCTGCCAATATGTAACAAGGCAGAGGGCATAACATTAATTAAACCTGGCGAGCATTATGGCTCTCCTTTGAACAGGTGTATTAAGCAATTCAGGTAGTGTGACAAGTGGCCCCGTTCAAATGGGAGAGAAAAAAATACAGAACCGCGTTTTCTTCAGCTTACTGTGATTAGCATAGGAACTCTATCAATAGTTGACCTTTTAATTTCCTATAAGCTTCTGAATGGGACAAAGGACCATAGTGAATCCACACAACCCAGTCAATAGAGGCCATTTTTTCTTCAAAAGTTAGTTATATTATCAGAGCTGTCAAAACTCAGAGAGGAAACTCTTCTGGGTAGAGACTCACCTGTTAATTTTATTATCTACCAAGCTCTGCGAGGGACGTGTTATTATTAACCAGGAGTGCACAGGGCCTCACTTGGGAGCGATCAGGACCCTCCAAGCAATGAACAGGCATTCTGGGCCCCACCTCCAAGACCACTGCCATGTCAGTCAGTTTTATTACGGCCATTAGGCCAGCAAAAAAGAGTAGAGAAAAACAAGAAAAAGGAGGAACAATAAACAAAAGAAAAATCGAATTTGTACAGAAATCCATGATACAGAAATCCACACAAAAAAATATCATCAGCTTGTAGCATTATTACGGTCACCCTCATGTGGTCTGGCTCTTGGTCCCAACATACTTCTTCTCTTACTATATGCCAGCATACAAATTTAGCTACCTGCTGAGATATAAGAGAAACTCGGTCTTCCAGCAAAATTCTCACAAGAACTGAGTCGGAATTAACTCTAGTTAAATTTCTGTACTGGATAAACAATGGATGAATTAAAACTCCCCTTTCCCTTTATGGGTTCACAATGCAATAAAATATGTAATACAGAGTCCTTCCCTGAGTTACAAACACATAATCTCCTATATGGAGTAGAGTTTTTTTTGAAATCTGCCCATTAGATTGGCTGATGGAAAGAGCGTCAAGCAGACCCCTTGAGAAAAGGCCAGGAGGCATTCGTAGATGTTATATTATGGATAGGTAGGGGCAGCGAGATACCTGTCCCGATTTTAATGTTTATATAACACCGGTAACAAGGAGAAATCTGGGTGCTTTGTGGTTTCCGGGCTGTATGGCCGTGTTCTAGCAGCATTCTCTCCTGACGTTTCGCCTGCATCTGTGGCTGGCATCTTCAGAGGATCTGTGGCTGGCATCTTCAGAGGAACACTGAAAGATCCCAATACGTTACAAACTTCGCAGTGGAGAATGCTGCTAAAACTCTGACCATAGCCGGAGAGCACACAGCACCCAAGTGATTTGTTGCGTGAAAGCCTTCGACAATACAAGGAGAAATCTGTTTGCATTTCAATATCATTGAGCTGTTGACCACTGCCATGATTTTCTTCTCCCTCCCTTTAAGTTTCTCTTCCCTTTTCTCTTTCGTTCAAAGAAGATAGGTAGATGATGTTCCTGTGCTCTGGATGGAAAAATGACATCACAATTTCTCTTTGTTTTCCACTTGGTCTTCCTCCTCCTTCACCCTAGGGAAGCCAGATCTCTTGTGATAGCAAGAGACCTCCTGGCATTCACTAGCTGATTTGTTACCAGCAGTGGTGGGATCCAAAAATTTTAGTAACAGGTTCCCATGGTGGTGGGATTCAAACAGTGGCGTAGCGCCAATGGGGCTGGGAGGGGCATTCTGGGGGCGGGGCATTAATTGCTCTGTTACTGCAAAAAACTCTTACTGTAAAAAAAGTTCCTAATTTCCAGCTGGTATCTTTCTGTCTATAATTTAAACTCATTATAGCAAGTCCTATGATCTACCAACAGAAATAGCGACTTGCTTCTCCTCTAATTGTTTAAATACTTAATACTTTCAAATACTTAATTTTGTTTCTAGAAATCGAAGGATCCTGTCCTTAAACAAGGAACTTGACCATATTTCTAAAACATGTTTTTAAAACAGCTTAGAGAACAGAACAACTACAGTCCAGATCACCATTTTGCCATGACTCAAAGGCAAGTCCATAATAAAATCCATGGAGATCATCTGCTAGGGCTCACTGGGCAGTGCAATGTCCTGCAATAATCCATGGGGCCTGCCTGGAACTGTTTTTGCCATGCTTTGAACAGGACAGCCCTTGACATAAGCCTCTCGATATCCTTGCATGGTTTCCACTACAAAACTATCACAGAAGCAAATTGCAAAGTTTTTACAAAGTCCAAAGTGACCGCCGACTTGGAATCATGTGCCCATGGTGGAGGATTTGAGAACACACAGATGGAAGCGGCACATACAACGAGCCCGACACCAAACGCCGTCAAGTAAAATCAAACCATCGCCTTCCTCCGTAGGTGGCACTGAGGACTTTCCTGCCTCCAAGAAGGCGGAGAGAAGGTGTCCGGGAGGAGATATGGATGGTGGGGGCTCCGCCTTTGCCTCGACAGGGTAACAGCCAGATTGGGGAAGGATGGTGTGGGAAAGCAGAGGATCACCTGGCAGCTCCTCCCCTCTGGCAAAAGCGGAAAAGTCTGCTAAGCGGTTGGTTTTTTGCCTGGGAAAAAAAATAGACTGTGAAACAAAAGCCGCGTGAAAGTTCGCCCAGCAGATTTGTTTAGCGGAAAGACTCACATGGGGGCCCCCGTCCTTTTCTGCAAAAAGAAGGACGGCTCCCTTCACCTCTGTATGGCTACAGAGGCCTGAATGCAGTGTCCCTGAACAATAAATACCCCCTTCCCTTGATCAAAGATTTCTTGGGACACCTCTCCGGTGGTAAGCTGTTCACCAAATTGTATTTGCGGGAGGCGTATTTTCGGGTCCCCATTGCTGAGGGGCAAGAACACCTCACTGCCTTCAATACCCCCCTTCAAGTACCTCGTAATGCCATTTGGCCTCAGTGGGGCCCCTAGTGTGTTCATGAACGTCATCAATCATCCTCCATGACCTGCTCTTTAAGGGAGTTGTTTATTTAGACGATGTGTTGATCTACTCTAAGACTGTCCAGGCGCACATCAAGCTGGTTCGGGAGGTGCTGTGCCGCCTCATACATCATGAACTCTATGCCAAGCTTTCCAAATGCGAATTCTACTAGGAACAGGTGGACTTCCTGGGCTACCGCAGCTCTGAGCAGTGTACAGGGCCCATAAACAAGGCAGATAAAACAATAGATAGAAATATAAACATTAACATTAAAACCCTTAAAAATTTCATAGCAGCATCCACATAAAATCTAATTAAAATTATATTATTTATGACGTCCGGTTGCAAGGCTGGGAGGGAACCAGCAGTGCCGAGAATGATGGAGATGGTATGAACACAATGCAGGGGCATCAGGAGCCTTGTCCATAGCCTGCCTCCCCAAAGTCCAGTGGAGACAACACCATTTTGTAGAGCCCTGTGGAACTCACCGGGTCCACTTGGAGACCCTAACAGCTGATGGAAGGGAGTGTTCCACCAGGCAAGAGCCAGAACCCGTGAAGGCCCTGGCCCGAGGTTGAGAGGGGCATCTATCATCGCCGAGGGGTAAGGGGACCACCAACAAATTGGCCTTTGCTGAGCCAATGGCCCTCTATTGAGAAATATCAACCCAACATGGGGAAGCAAAAGGGACTTCTTCTGGAGCAGTCGCCATTGCCTTAAAGAGCAGAAACACAAAGCCCACCCACCCCACACACAAAGAACCACATTATTTTGCCAAATTTGAACTGCAGTGGCTGCTGTGATTTGTTGCACAGCCTTGATCCTGATTCGCTACAGCAATATACAGGTGATGCTCTTCTCAAAAGCCCTGAGCTTCAAAATCACTCTCCACGCTAACATCGCATTGGTAGAGAAAATGGCTGAAGGGGAGCGCAATGTCCCCTTGCTTGCTTTCTTAATAAAATGACATTATAATGGATTACTTAACAATGTTTAATCCATCACTTAGTCTCCATATGGTTGATGCCTTGTGTCTTTGCCCTAGCACACCCACCCACCTCCCATAAAAATCAACCCATCTTGTTTGTATCTCTTCCTGAACATTCCATGGCAAGTTCTATAATGAAATTGACAAAGCTGATCCAATCCACCATGCTTGTGTGTCTCTCTGCCTGAATGTTACATCACTAGTTAGATATGACAAAGATAATGTTAAAAAATTCCTTTCAAAAACAGAGAACGAGGGGTGGAGAAAATGACTGAAGATGTGGTCGGGTGACTACATGGAAGTGGGGATAAGGGCCAGGAGTTTGGTGGGACAGAGAAATAACGACCATTTCAACATGACCACATGCTCAAGAGAAGCTGGCTTGGAAACGGATAGAAAAAAAACATCATGGTAAAAGTGCACAGAGGAAAAATGAAGATTTTTTTAAAAGAACCAGAGGAAAAACCACGCAGAATTAAAAGGGAAAAAAAATAGCATTTGGCAGCAAGAATGTAGTAAAATGGGTCTTTTGGAAATGGCTTTTGATTTTACTTCTTCCAGGGGGTCAAATCCATCAGCAGCAGGCATGTGTTGCAAGGATCATCTTGCCTGCAATTCATAAACAGAAATGATGACATCTTCAGAGATGTCTTCTCATACAAAGGCTGATTTCTTCGCCTGCTGTGCCAGATTGCAAGCTCACATTCAGCCAGCTGTCTGGTGTCATTTGCGGGTTTCTCTAATGCTATTGCCGCCTTAACATCTTTCTCCTGCCACGAACAGCTGTGTGAGTCTGTTCCCGACTGCCCCCCCCCCCCAGTTGCATTTGTTGTTGTTTTTCTATCTCCTACAATGCTGAAGAAGCTGTTCCCTGGCCACAACGATATTTACAGGCAGCTATCACGGAATGGAAGGTAAGGGGAGGAACATAGAATTTACTAGTTCCATTCAAGCTGCTATTCAGTTCCATTCAAGCTTCTATCTAATGAATGGAGCTTTGAATCTAGAAAGCTTACACCCTGAAAATCTTGTGAGTCTCTAAGGCCGTGGTGGTGAACCTTTGGCACTCCAGATGTTATGGACTACAATTCCCATCAGCCCATGCTGGCAGGGGCTGATGGGAATTGTAGTCCATAACATCTGGAGTGCCAAAGGTTCGCCACCACTGCTCTAAGGTGCCACTGGACAGGAACCTTACAAGTCTACTGCAGACCAACATGGTTATTCACTTGAAATCAGTTCTACTCAGTGCTCAGCAGAACAACACAGAGACCCAAATGCTCTCTCTGAAGCTTATGTTGTAGATATAGCTTCCTGTCTTGCTAGATCAGAGATCCCTAACCTTTTCAGGCTGTGGGCACCTTTGGAATTTTAAGAGGGGGTCGTGAGCTCCACCTCAAAAATTGCTGCCACAGGAGGCCGAGCCAAATTCAAAATGGCGGCCACTGGAGGCACAGCCAGCTAGAATACCTTTTTGTGTAACTGAGAATCAAATTCAAAGGAAATGCACACATGTCAAAGACCTGGCCCAGTCTTTGGGTAGTACCAATGTTGAGCCTTGGGTCCAAAAACTTAAATCCAATGTTGTATGTTTTTTTATTTAAAAGAATGGTTGAAAAACAGAAAATTAAAAGGCACACAGTGAACACAAAATCGGAAGGTACATTGCGAGTAAACCACAAAAAAATCAAAGAATATAATTTACTAGAAAGAATACTTGCTGAAAAGTTAACAAAGAAGTGCAAAGTTAATTAAGCAGAATTACAGACTGAGACAAAGAAAGGACAAAGAAGAAATAATTGGTAATACTGAGTAACTAATTTGTGCCTCTAGCTAGCCACATCAGATGATCATCAATAAACCAATCAGGTTACGTATTGGTCCGAACATCCTGGAAACAAGCTCACTATTTCCCCCCGAATTGAAACCGATCCAATTAAAATACCAGTTGCCCCTGGAAGAAAATAATGAGGGTGATCTCTGACCAGCTTCTTGGATTGATAACCTTGGAGTAGGCACCCTGCTCTCCAAAGATGAACACCTGCAGTTTGAACAAGGTAGAATGGTGAAAATGGAAAAACATGATTTTTGTTAGGCCTTTCAGCATTCAAGATGGAGTATCTCTGGATATACTAGACCAGTGGTGGCGAACCTATGGCACGGGTTTCAGAGGTGGCACTCAAAGCCCTTTCTCTGGGCACGCAGAAACAGAATCCCCGCACCCCATATCTAGACCAAGCTGGCCTTTACCAGGCGGCTGGGCTTGATTATTAGCATTGAAAACCCCTAAGGGCCTAGTTTTGGGGAACGGTACAGTGATAGATAACGCCATGATAAGCGCTGTTAAGCCCACTGATTTTCATGCAAAGGACTAAAGCGTGATCCTTTACCTGGGAATAGAAGCTCGGTTGCTGGCAATGGGGCTTGCACTTCTGGGATTAACCCTCCTAGGAATTAAGAAGTGATTCACCCGTTGGAAGAGCCACCGACTACCACGAAGCTTACTCCTGAGTAATGCACACCTTGGAGCCAACCTTTTTTTCTAAACTAAAACCTCGATATTCAGGTTAAATTGCCGTGTTGGCACTTTGCCATAAATAAGTGGGTTTGGGGTTGCAATTTGGCCACTCGGTCTCGAAAAGGTTCACCATCACTATACTAGACTTCTCTTGACAACACGCAATGCAGAGGAGACCATAAGTGTGTAGACGGCCTACACTTCAACTGGATGAATGGACTTCGTAACATGTGAATGGGCAGAAAGACGCCATGTAGATCTAGGAGGAAAGGTGGTGGGAGGGGCAGGAGTGGGGAGGAGGAGATCAATCCTCTTGCTTTTAATTAAAATGTAAAATCTTCAGATTTTGGAAGAAGGTCACCGTTCGCCCTGATAATGTAGGCCAATCAATATCTTGCAGAGTGGCAGCAAAGTAGGGAACGAGAACGCAAAATATGGAAACAGAATTATTCTCCATACTCATTTGGGCTTATTATTGTAGGTGGAAGACAATTAGGAATGTTTTGGGTGCTGTGTGGTTTCCGGGCTGTATGGCCGTGTTCTAGTCACGTAAAAGCGTACGTTCTAGGCGGTTATAGATGCGGCGAGCCTGTGGTGTTTTGAAAGTCCTTTTGGCTGCAAGAAATGATGGGATAGTACCTGTGTCTCTGCAGCGTAGAAGAAAGGTTAGAGAACACAGTAAGTGTGCTTTTCCTGAGCCGTAGATTTTCCAATCTCCGTGTGTCTTGGAACCCGAATTTCTCCCACATTAGAGATGTTCAATGTTGTTGCCGAAGGCTTTCGCGGCCGGAATCACTTGGGTGCTGTGTGGTTTCCGTGCTGTATGGCGCGTGTTCGGAAGCGTTCGCTGTTCCACACAGCACCCAAGTGATTCCGGCCGTGAAAGCCTTTGACAATACAATTAGGAATGTCTCAAAAGTCTAATTTTCCCTTCTCTGGGTAATCTGACCAATGCAAGTTTTACAAATCTTTAAGGAGACTAGGCGATAATTTGCTGGAACTAATTATAATCCAGTGTCCCAGGTTTTAAGGAAGCCCGCCTTCTTGGTAAGTTGAGCTGATGCTCCCAATGCAGCTGACGACCTCTTTTTTCCAGTAAATCATCGGCCATCTTGTCTAAACTTTACTTGGAATGGGAAAATGTTGCTCTAGTTGTATTACCACCTTTTCCCTTGCCAGTGCTGCTGAGGATAGGAGCAACGGTTCCAAAGGGAACTGTGAAAATCTGGGAAATGATGCGGGGTTGCTAACGCATGTGAGGAAATGGCGAGGAAAGGCATCAACATGTCGGGAAATGGCGAGGCATCAAACAAAGCAAATAAAGGCCAAATTGTCCTGCTCACTGTGGCCCTTTCCCCACTTACCTGTAAGCCCGTGCTTACTCTCTCCTCCAAAGTAGCGCTTGAGGGTCCAGCTGCACTCCCCCCCCACTTCAGGGGGCCGGGGTGCAGGAGAGCGCCCAGCTGCCCGGCGCTGCCCTCTCTCTGGCCCCCTCCCAGTGCCGCGTATTAATTCCTGGCACCTTTTGGAAATGGCCTTTTGATTGGCCCGCGCACAGAATCACTTGGGGTGCGACATTGGGTAAAGAAGTCGAGTACGCGCGCCAGGAATTGCTTGGCCTTACCCGGGAATTCTGGCGCAGCAACCCTCGGACAGAGGTGAGTGGGGAAAGGACCTGTATCTCCATGTAAAGGGGGAAAAAACTTCTTATCTTCTTCTCATAGGGCTGTTAATGGACTTGGAGAAAAATGTCCCAGCCCTTTCAGAGATTTAGGGTTGCGCGTTAGGGAATATAGATGTGCATGGATATACCCATTAAAAACAAGGAAGTGGAGCAGAACAGGAAGCAGAAACAAAACAAAACCTGCTACACAAATAGCCACATGGAAAACAAAACATGTCATGTATAGAGGCAAAAGGCTCATCTCGTAACAGAGTGAATAAGCTTGAAACAAAATGGCCATCAAAGACGCCGGGACCCTGTCTTCCGTTCTACTCTGGACTTTCACTGATTTTGGACCTGGGTTAAAAAAAAAACCCTTTTCCTTGACTTGTGTCAAGTTATTGCTTGCCAATTGTTTCTTTATGTTGTGTATTATTCAGTCCTGTTGAATGTGCCTTGTTTTCTACGAGGCTATTCACATTATTATTATGCCATTGACTCACTCATTATCGCATTTCATACACACTACTTTCTCTTACCAAGAGAATTTGTGTGGCAGGCTTGGCTTGGTTTCTTGGTTGGAGCAGCAGTGGCGTAGGAGGTTAAGAGCTCGTGTATCTAATCTGGAGGAACCGGGTTTGATTCCCAGCTCTGCCACCTGAGCTGTGGAGGCTCATCTGGGGAATTCAGATTAGCCTGTGCACTCCCACACACGCCAGCTGGGTGACCTTGGGCTAGTCACAGCTTCTTGGAGCTCTCTCAGCCCCACCTACCTCAGGCAGGGTGTTTATTGTGAGGGGAAGGGGCAAGGAGATTGTCAAGCCTTCCGGAGTCTCCTTGCAGGAGAGAGAAGGGGGGGGATATAAATCCAAACTCTTCTTCTTCTTCTTCTTCTTCTTCTTCTTCTTCTTCTTCTTCTTCTTCTTCTTCTTCTTCTTCTTCTTCTTCTTCTTCTTCTTCTTCTTCTTCTTCTTCTTCTTCTTCTTCTTCTTCTTCTTCTTCTTCTTCTTCTTCTTCTTCTTCTTCTTCTTCTTCTTCTTCTTCTTCTTCTTCTGCCATGTGTATACCCATATACAAATCATGTGTATTTACAGCTGTTCACAAAAATACTTAATGAGCAGTATGAAATGGGACCTACATTTCCAATCTCAACTGAGCGTATTACCAGCCTGACTCCAATGGGATTTGAAATTCCCTTTTACCAATTGGCCCTGCTGGCAGGGGCTGATGGGAACTGTAGTCCATGAACATCTGGAACACCATAGGTTGGCCACCCCTGCACTATGGTCTATTCTGACTGCAACAATTGACGAGCACAATTTTTCAGCCCTTAACTCGGATAGCCAGTCCCTGATGGAGACATTCCTGAAGATTTTGGCATGAAGTCCAGGGAAGGAGGGCAGGGCTTGGAGAGGGCTGGATCTCAGCAGGATATAATACCGTAGATGCCACCCTGCCAAGCAGCAATTTTCTTCAGGGGATGTGATCTCTGACTTGGGGAAATCAGTTGTCTTTCCAGGAGATCTTCAGGAAGCACCTGGAAGATGGCAACCCTACTTTGAATGGAGATGTTGGAGCTTTTCCTCAGCAAAATCACGTGATGGCAGCGGCTGGGAGGACTGTACCACTTCATAGGTAGGGTTGCCAGTTCCAAGTTGGAAAATACCAGGTGATTTTGGGGGGGTGGGGCCTGAGCAGGAGGGGGGGTTGAGGAGGGGAGAGATTTAGGGCGATTTCCCACTGAAAATTAAAAGTAGATGAATCCAAGTTTCAAAATGAACCGCAACTTTTCATTGCGGATCCAACATCCTCGCTGCCCCGTTTTTCCAGGGAAGACTTGTAGGCCTGCATCGAATTCCAGAAACGCAACAATCCCCATCGGCTTGGCGGGTCTTGGCTGGTCTCTCCTGATTGGCTGTTGTGCCGTGTTGGGGCGGGAACTTTTCTTCACATCATCACATCAGCCGGTGAAGACGTTAGACCAGTGATGGCGAACCTTTTCGAGTGCCCAAATTGCGACCCAAAACCCACTTATTTATCGCAAAGTGCCAACACGGCAATTTAACCTGAATGCTGAGGTTTTTGTTTAGAAAAAAAATGGTTGAAGTTCGAGGCATGTGTTTACTCAGAGGTAAAGCTTGGTGGTAGTCGATGGCTTTGCTTTGGAAGCAACTGTGCAACTCTTCCCAGCGAACGGGTGAATCCGCGACCCTAGGAGGGTTTACTCAGAAAGCAAGCCCCATTGCCACAGCGAGCTTACCTCCCAAGTAAAGGATTAGCAGCTTTAGTTTAACGAAGCAACAGGGTTACACCTACACACTACTTCCCCAAAACTAGGTCTTAGGTTTAATGCTAATAATTGAACCCAGCAGCCCCAGCCAGCCCAGATGTGTGGAGGGGGCACTCTGTTTGTGCGTGCCCACAGAGAGGGCTCTGAGTGCCACCTCTGGCACCCGTTCCATAGGTTCGCCATCACTGTGTTAGACTGTGAGCAAGGCACCCCCTCTGAGTTTAAACGCTATACCGAGCATCCCCTTGCTCTCGTTCTCTTGTCAGAGAAGTTAAACGTTAGAACCAAAACAGAAGAAGCCGAGCGAAACAAAACCAAACAAAAACAAAAAGAAATAACTGCACGCGTATTGCACACAGACTGCCACGCTCTGATTGGCTGGCAGCATTTGCGTCAGTGTGAACAGCGGGAAATTGAACTGTATCAGGCCCCTGAGCCTCTCCACCGATGCGGATTGGTAACATGTTTTGCCAAAAAGTTGCACAAGCAACCAGGTACTGGGGAACGTGGGGTAAGGGCAGTGGTGGGATCCAAAAATTTTAGTAACAGGTTCCCATGGTGGTGGAATCCAAACAGTGGCGTATTAAGCCAATGGGAGCTGGAAGGCCGGGGGGCACAAGCGTGTACGCGGTATTCGAGTAGGGCGGGGCATTAATAATTTCTCTGTTACTGTAAAGAAAGCTCTTACTGCTTAAAAAAAAAAAGTTCCTAATTTCCAGCTGAGGTATCTTTCTGTCCATAATTTAAACTCATTATAGCAAGTCCTATAGTCTACTGCCAACAGAAACAAACGACTTCTCCTCTAATTGGCTGCCTGTCAAATGCTTAATACTTTCAAATGCCTAATTTTGTTTCTAGAAATCAAAGAAGGGATGCTTTCCTTAAATAAGGAACTTGACCATATTTCTAAAACATGTTTTTTAAAACAGCCCAACTTGAGGGAGAATTATCACGTTTTCTACCTTAGCTAACCAGCCTACATACTTAGGAAACAACAGGACTTTATGATTTTTGGACCTAATGGCATTTCTAACGGAAAAGCAGACCCAATTAGTAACCCCCTCTTGGCGCACACAAATAATTAGTAACCCACTCTCGGGAACTGGTGAGAACCTGCTGGATCCCACCTCTGGGTAAGGGGGAGGGGGAGCGACAGAGCCAGGATTGATCTGTGTTCCGCGGTTCGGCAGTGGGGAGATCACAAGGAAACCTGGATATTTCGTGTGACTCTCCCAGGATTAATCGTCAGTGGGAAATCACCCTCCAATGGGGTATAATGTCAAAGAGTGCAGTTTCCAAAGCAACCATTTTCTCCAGATGAACTGATCTCTGGGGGATCTCTAGGGGATCTCTGGGGGAGATCTCCAGCTACCACCTGGAGGTTGACGGTGTTATTCATAGAGCGGATGAGAAAAGCTAATTTTCCTTACTGGCTTTTGGTGTAGCGGGAGGTTTAGATATGGACTAGCACTCAGTCATGTGAGATTATACTTGTACAAGTGGTGTAGCCCACCAAAAGTTGTGCCATATTACTCTGAACTGTATTTGTCTTTAAGTAAAATTCTGATCCTTTGGGGAAAGTATCAACTGAGATCAAAATGATGCCCCATTGCCTGGGTATGAATCACTAACCCTGTACACAGTCAAGATATCTTTATAGCATTTAAAACAACCCCCCCCCCCCACACACACACACCCCAGTTCTTTCAGAGGAAGTATTCTCAACACTAATATTCCAAATCTCATCAGGCAGGAAATAAATTGTGATGTTTCTGCAGTGCCGTTGCCAAACACGGGGTAATTTATCTTATCATAAGTATAAACCTGGCAAGCATATGCTAGATTTCCTCATTCGTTTTCCACGGCTGTGATCTTAAGGATGCCCTTAAACAAGGCTGGCTTTGAGGGATCCAGGGGTTGCTGCATGTGTGCAGATTTAGCAAAACCTTAATTCAGCAACAGAAGGCACATTGTGTTGCCTGTTCTAATCAGCTTGGTTCCTATTCGCTTCAGCAGAAGGGATCTCTGTGGCAAGCAACCAGAGAGCTTGACTCTTCTGAACAGCAACCAGGGTCTTCCAAATATTGGTGCACAACATGGAAGTTGTTTGTTTTGTTTTGTTTGGGGTGGATGTGCATCATTGCTGCCGCCTGATCTCAAACACATTTACTGCGAAGTAATTGAAACCACATTAAAGTCGAGTCAGTCGGATTATTGGCTTTGACATTTTTCAAGGCGGAAGAACGCCCTGTGGCAAGCAGAATGTCCTCTGAAAAGCCAAAATGCCTTTCCCCATGGCTGTTCACAGCTGTACTGGTCCCCACCAACTTTGGGTGCCATTTTGTTTTCTTACTCACTGCATAATCCCAGCCAGTGTAGGATTGCTTGAGTGAAGCGTCACGACATCACACCATGATGCAGCCAACCAGGTGAGACATGCTTAGCAGGATGGGATGCCAAACTCAGCATAAACTGGGTGACACTTCTGACCATCCCGGTGGCTGTGTGGTGAAACCCATGAAACCACCACAGCGCACTGAAAAAGGGGGACACAGCCCCTAGGCTGGGCTGGCCAATTTATGGTGCTCCAGATGTCCATGGACTACAATTCCCATCAGCCCCTGCCAGCACGACCAATTGGCCAATTGGCCATGCTAGCAATGGAGCTGATAGGGAATTGTGAGTCCTGGTGGAAGCATCTGAAGCGCCCTCAATTAACCACCATTGAGTACATAGTCCCTTTCTCCCAGTGTTGCACTGTAGTAATTTAACCACTGGCCCTTAAATAAGATTGCCAAGACTGGCTTTGGAAATTCCTTGGAAGTTGGGAGCAGTGCCTGGAGAGGGCGGAGTTTCTGGAGGGAGCTCAGCTGACATGTGATGTCATAGCGTCTACCCTTCAAAGCTGCCATTCTCTCCAGGGGAGTCTGGAGATCAGTTGTCATTCCAGGAGAATTGCAGCTCCTAAAAGTGAAGCACCAGACGAGGAGCTGGATCACATGGTTGCCAATCGCCAGGTGCCACCTGGAGATCTTTCACTGTTACAATTGATCTCTGTCATGAGCCAGTCCCTGGACATTGAGAACTCTGATGCAGAGACTGACGACACTGTGGAGCCAGAGCTGGCTCCTCATGAGGAAATGCAGACAGCAGATCCAGCTCCAAGCCTTTCCCTGCAAGCCAAGGCAAAGTCTGACGCTGTGCAGCTGCAAGAGCCATCAAGAGTCTCAGAAAAGCCAAGTGACCTGCACAAAGCAGACAAAGACAGGGGCTACAGTTACAGAGTAAAAACAGAGTAAAAACAGAAGTGTTCACGTTGCTGCAAGGTATGGCAAAAGGCTCTGCCAATGGAGGCATTTGCATCTGAGGAGGACTGATTCCTTGCAGGATCCTAGCCTCCTTACCCAAGGCCTCCAATAGACACCCTGTCCTGGACTTGGCTCTCTCTGGGTGCAACTAGTGTACTTCCTAGTAAGCGTCACATGCCTGATCTTCCCCTGACTGCCGGCTCTCACCCTGCCTGCCTGACCTCCTTGACTCTGGACTGCCTTGACCACACCTCTGCTTCGTGCCTGCTCTGACTCTGGACTTTTCTGGACCATGCCTTTGCCTGCTGCCCTGCCCTGCCCTGCCCTGCCTCCAGACTGTCTTGACTTCCCTTCCCTTGCTGCCTGCCTGAGCCCTGGTCTGTCTGGCCATGCTGAGGTTGGCAGCACAATGACCAAGATCAGTTCCCCAAGAGACAATACTGCTTTCAAGAATGAATTCTATGGCGTTACATCCTGCTGATGTTCCTCTCCCTTCCGAACCCCTCCCTAACCCTAACCTAGTGTGACCAGACGTCCCGCTTTTGGTGGCACAGTCCCGCTTTTAACCAATTTGTCCCGCGTCCCGCGGGGTTTTTTAAATGTCCCGATTTTTGGAAGGCTGCGCTACTGCCTTCTGGGGCTCCCCTTTTTTTTTCCCAGGCACAGACAGGGGAGCACAGAAGAGCAGTGCTGCAGCCTCCCGCACTGCCGCACTGCCTTCTGGGGCTCCGGTTTCCGCCGGGGAGGGCGCCCAGAAGATGCACTCTAACTCCTGACTGGCTTGCGTGATGTGTGTTAGCTTGGCCTGGCTTTAAAAAAGTGAAAATTTGGTCACCTTACCCTAACCCCCAAAATCTCCAGGTATTTCCTAACCCAGAGCTGGCAGCATTCTGGGTAACAGGAAGTGACTTTCTGTCCTGTCCTGGTATGGGTGGTGGTGGTGGTGCAGGGGACGTTTCTCCTGCTTGCAGGCCCTCTGCACCATTGTCGAAGGGGGTCCTTTCTTGTGTACCCACTGGACTGTGAGGTGGAAGGGCGAAACTGCTGTTCACGTCCACTGAGCACTCTAAAATTTGCTGGAAACTTCCAATAATGTTGAAAATGTTCCTGCGCCTTTGCGTGCTGCTTTCTTGTGGCTGTTCTCTTTTCCCAATCAGTTTCTACTCAACCTGGCCAACAGAAAAACGATTAATATACAAATAGGAATGGCATTTGATTGCTCATAGTAGGCAACCCCCTGCCCTCAATCTCACTCCCTGCCACTGGTGATTTAAGGAGAAGGAGAAATAAATGGAGGGTAGACCACAGAGACTGTAGGGATTCCTAGAGTGTCGCCTGGGAGAAATGTTACTTTTGGGTAGACAGCTGGAGAATATGGTATCTCTTCTGGGTGATATTCTAGAAATCCCAACAATCTTCCAGCTCCAGGAGGAAGGGTTTAATTATCGCGCAGTCTCTCTGCCTTTGGGTGTGACACAGAGGTAAAGCTACAAGGGGGTGCGCGTTGCACCAGGTGCACACAGGTAAGGGGGGGATTCAAGTTTGTGTTTTTTGTATTTTTAGTGTTTTTTCAGTTTTTGACCTGCAGGGGGCGCAGTTTTAGGCTAGCAGCACCAACATTTCAGGGTATCTTTAGGAGACTCTCCTGATGATACCACCCAGGTTTGGTGAGGTTTGGTTCAGGGGGTCCAAAGTTATGGACTCCCAAAGGGGGGTGCCCCATCCCCCATTGTTTCCAATGGGAGCTAATAGGAGATGGGGCTACACTTTTGAGGGTTCATTACTTTGGACCCCCTGAACCAAACTTTACCAAACCTGGGTGGTATCATCAGGAGAGTCTCCTAAAGATACCCTGAAATTTTGATGCTGCTAACCTAAAAACTACACCCTCTGCAGGCCAAAAACTGAAAAAACACTAAAAAATACAAAGAAGAGTTTGGATTTATATCCCCCCTTTCTCTCCTGTAGGAGACTCAAAGGGGCTTACAACCTCCTTGCCCTTCCACCCCTCACAACAAACACCCTGTGAGGTGGGTGGGGCTGAGAGAGCTCTGAGAAGCTGTGACTAGCCCAAGATCACCCAGCTGGCATGTGTGGGGGTGCACAGACTAATCTGAATCCCCCAGATAAGCCTCCACAGCTCAAGCGGCAGAGCGGGGAATCAAACCCGGTTCCTCCAGATCAGAGTGCACCTGCTCTTAACCACTACACCACTGTTGCTCTCTGTCACTGCTGCAACAAACGGGGGGGGGGGAGGTTTGCATAAAACTCAGCCATAATCATCTATAAGCATTCAAGTGCGTAAGAGGTTAAGAGCTCGTGTATCTAATCTGGAGGAACCGGGTTTGATTCCCAGCTCTGCCACCTGAGCTGTGGCGGCTTATTTGGGGAATTCAGATTAGCCTGTGCACTCCCAACACACGCCAGCTGGGTGACCTTGGGCTAGCCACAGTTTCTCGGAGTTCTCTCAGCCCCACCTACCTCACAGGGTGTTTGTTGTGAGGGGGGAAGGGCAAGGAGATTGTCAGCCCCTTTGAGTCTCCTACAAGAGAGAAAGGGGGGATATGAATCCAAACTCTTCTCTTCTTCTTCTTCTTTGCTTCATGTGGAACTTTCATGGAGCGCACTCCCAGGTTGACTCCTCTGAATTTGCAGATGGGTCTCAGAACACAGGTAGACGGCGGTCACAATGCTTGAAATACCAGGGTGAATTCTTGGGCAGAGGGCATCTCTCACCAGATGCTGTGAACAACATAAGTGCAAAAAACCAGCATATCCATCTGCAATGTAGCTGGTTTTGAATTGCATGTCCTAGCCCAAAATGACACCAAGGCGTACTTTATCACAGCGGTCCAATGTCCAAAGAAGCTTGAGCTTTGGCTTGATAAAATTAAATTCACAAAGCCTAGTAGGCCCACCTGCCAGGTAGGCCTAACAAAGAGGGTTGTGGCAGAGTGGTTCTCATAGGGCAGACCAGAGGCACTGGTACAGAGATCGAGGCACTGTGGATTATGCTTCTTTACACTAGGGCTGAGTCAGGGAGAGAGAAGAAGATAGTTTGGATTAGCTATCCCCCCTTTCTCTCCACCACAGGAGACTCAAAGGGGAGACTTACAATGCCACTTGCCCTTCCCCCCTCTGCAACAAACACCCTCTCTTGGCGAGGTGGGTGGGGCTGAGAGAGCTCTGAGAAGCTGTGACTAGCCCAAGGTCACCCAGCTGGCATGTGTGGGAGTGCACAGGCTAATCCCCAGATTCCCCAGAGAAGCCTCCACAGCTCAAGGCGGAGCTGGGAATCAAACCCGGTTCCTCCAGATTAGATACTACGAGCTCTTAACCTCCTACGCCTGCTGCTGCTCCGGAGGGAGGGGGAACATTCCCCTGGGTCTTATTGCTCAATCACCTCATTAGAACCAACCTTGAGGTACCTGCTAATGAGGTGATTTGGCTCCGCTGCAGAGAATCAAATTATCTCCATGGCAGCATCTGGATCGGCTGCCGAAGCCAACATGCCGGTTTCCGTATGATTTACAAAAGAGGGGGCTGGGCTCGGGGATAGACTCCAGTACAGGAGCAGCCTCTTTGCTCTTGGGATCAGGCGATGTTGTTGGTCTGGAGGGATGTTTAGGAACTTCAGTTAGCTGAGCTTTCTTAGGGGCAATTCTGCACCACGAGTAAAATATAGGTTAGAGCCCAGTTCCCTGAGAATTACTGACCTGAGTCGAGAAACCATTGTTCATTCCCCACTGATCCCAGCTCAGAGAGCGGGATCATCCTGTGCCCTCTTACGCCGCTCTGTTCTGATTGGCTACTGTTCTACGGCCATGTTCCGTCTATCCCCACACACGTTATTAAAAAAAACTGCCACAGGAATGGAGGGATGAAGGTGGCGTTTTTTGATTGGCCAGCTGTACGCATGCCCGAAACACTCAGCTGTGATTGGCTGCATGGAGGACTCCTGGCACTTAGAGATTCCGCACCTTACTGAAAATTGAGGCTGGGGTTCGAGCGGGGTTCCCTGAAAAAAGTAGTCATTCCCAACTTCGTCGGAAATTTGGCCCGTTACACGGAAGTGAAGCTGGTACAAAACCACATCGATCCCAGTGGTTGTCTGCCGAACACTTAGAAGTCGAACCTGTAGCTCTCGAACTTAGGTTGATGCGCGCCCAAGTCGGGAATAAACCTTGCTGTACTGGTACACCTTTTGAAATAGTCTTGTAGAGCTCTAGTTTAATCCATCTTGTGACTGTTTTGTCAAAGACTTTCATGGTGAAAGGTTAGGAGCGAAAACTACCGGACCACACCTGTACAGCCCGGAAAAACCGCAACAGCCGATCTCGTAACTGTTATTTGTGTGGCGCTTCTTTAGATTTGGGCTTTGATCTGAGTCAGTGCCTTGGCTAAATTTGGCACAGTTACAATATCAGCATTTTGGCTGGAACTCAGCAGGCAAATAGTCAGCCTTGCAGGGGAGGTTGCCTGCTTGATAAGACTAGAGCATAGGTGTCAAACGCGCGGCCCTCCAGATGTTATGGACTACAGTTCCCATCATCCCCTACCAGCATCATGCTGGCAGGGGATGATGGGAACTGTAGTCCATAACATCTGGAGGGCTGCAAGTTTGACACCTGTGGGCTAGAGACTTGGTTCCTCAGTTTCTGAGCTGAGGGTGTGTTAGAGGAACTGGGGGCAACCCTATCTGGAGTTCAGGGGAGCCTGACCCCATGAATTGTGTTTTGATTACCATCCCGAGGGACCTCTGGACTGGGACCCTTTGACATCCGATACGTTGTGAACATGCACCCCAAAGTAACTAACCAGCTCACCCCCACACTGTGTTCCTCCAACAGCACAGTCATAAAAGTTCTCAAAATTATGCACATTTTTATTGTGGGACAAATAGAGGAAACAAATCCTCAGAGCAGGCACCAAATTTCAAAGGCAAATTACCCACCACTGCAGAGGCGTGCAGTGGGACAGGGAACACATTGGGGCAAGAAATCTTTTCCCAACACACTTCCTGTTTGCAGCACGCCATGAGTAGGCTGACCAGACATCCCGCTTTTGGTGGGACAGTCCCGCCTTTAAACAATTTGTCCCGCGTCCCGTGGGTTCCTCAAATTGTCCCGATTTTTGGGAGGCTGTTGCATTGCCTTCTGGGGCACAATTCGGCAGCCTCTGTGACAGGGCGGGAGACGGCAAGCCCCAGAAGGCAGTGCGCTCCTGCGGCTGCGCGCACGTGCGCACGCGCGCAGCCGCCTTTTCCCGTCCCGGATCACAAAGGTGACCATCTGGTCACCTTAGCCAAGAGAGTCGGGGGCGAAGCACTTCCTCTTTCTACGCACGTGCTTCTCACTTTCCTTGGGAAAAGAAAGAGCACTTCTGGTGCGACTTTTCGCGCCAGAGTGGGGCGAGGCCAGGGAACCCAGGAAGTGGGTAATCGGCCATACAGTACTTTAAGAGACTGTAGCGTTGCTGTTAAGGATGGGGTACAAGAAGAGAATAGGGAGGGTTTGGGAGCACAGAGCCAGATTCCTAGAGCTACCCTACCTCACTTTCTGGATTTCCCCTGGAAGTAACACCATCACACAGCTGACATTGCCATTTAATCTTCTCCTGCCACTACTCTGAGCAACTATGGCTGATGGCAGGAAACCTCCTGTTACAATGGTGGCCTCACAACCCAAAGAGAGAAGTACAACATGGAGGAAATGAAGAGCATCCTATATGTAACCAAAGCTGAAGCTGTCCAGGCATGGTCCGATAGCAATGAAGGGTTTTAGTTCATCCTTCATGGAAGCTCCAAAACTGACAACATTCCCACTCGATATAATATCACAAAGAATTGCCTTTCTAGGTCCGGTCAAGGCCAACCAGTCCAGCATTCTGATAGCTGCCAGCAGTCCATTTGAACACTTACAAACAAATCCTATGAGGAGGGAGGAACTGGGCAAGAGGGGACAGTTATCCTCTCAACAGTCTTGTGAGGTAGGTTAGACTGAGAGTGTCTGACTGACCCAAAGGTCCCTCAGCTGGCCTCCATGCTAGAGTGGGGAGTTGAACCCGAGTGAAGAATCTCTCAGATCCTAGTCTGAGGGGCTTTCCCCACTGACAGAGTTGAACTGGTTTCTACCTAGGTTCGCCTCAGTGAGTCCCCACTGCCACCGAGCTCAACATTGTTTTGTCTCAGTCCGGCCCCCCCCACCCCCAGAACTGCGACATCCTTGTCGCAGTTATGAACTACATTTTTCTGCCGGAACAAGGTCGATACCGCTTTGAAGCTTCGAAGCGGGGAAGCATCGAAACGACACCTCATCCGTTCAACCAATCACGAGCCGCTTTTGTGGCATGCGCAGAACGGGAGAGTCGTGGCAGGCAGAAAGCGCATGTAACTGTAAACTGTAAACTGTAAAAACTGTTTAAAAAAAGAACGCTCCCGTTTCCCGCCGTAACACAAGCGCCAATCACGATCGAGGAGCGAAACAGGCACCAAGATGATCCCGCCCACTTCGCTCGGTTCCAGGGGGCCAAATCAGTTGCTGTGGGGACAGCCTGGAATCGCCCTCCACTGAAGGGAACCGAGTCAACCTTAGTGGGGAAAGCCCTTGACACTCTAGCTCTGGGGTGGCCAACCTATGGTGCTGCAGATGTTCATGGACTACAGTTCCCATCAGCCCATGCTGGTAGGGGCTGATGGGAATTGTAGTCCATGAACATCTGCAGCACCATAGGTTGGCCACCCCTACTTTAGCTACTACACTATGCTGCCTCACAGACACTTACTCACAGTCAGGCCTTAAACTGACTTTTGACTAGAATGTTTAAAAAGCTTTTCCTGTGACAGGATGCTGGACAATATGTGATGCTTAATAAGATCTGATTCTGGCAATCTGCCTGTTAAATTGTCTGTCTCTTGGTGCTGCAGTTAACAATATAAGATTTTTAAAAAAATTATCATTGAATCTGGACGATTTCCTGACCGGTAGCCGAATCTCCTTGTTATATCCGTTTCCCCCCACAAATGAAATTTGCATGTCTGATATATTTCTTTAAATTTGGGTTGGTACTGTGCTCAGTCCCAGGTGAAAATTGCCCTGCCCTTTATTCTTATCCAGAAACTGGTGTTTCTACCAACTGGACAATTCTCGCACAGATTAAGAAGCAAAGAAGAAGAGCTTGATTTATATCCCCCCTTCTCTCCTGTGGTAGGTCTAAAGGCTGATAATCTCTTGCCCTTCCTCAATAAATGTGATCACCCTGTGAGGTGGGTGGGCTGAGAGTCTCGAGAAGCTGTGACTAGCCTAAGGTCACCCAGCTATGTGGAGTGCCCAGGCTAATCTGAATTCCCCAGACAAGCTCATTGAAGCTCAGGCGGCAGAGCTGGGAATCAAAACCCAAGCTCTCCAGATTAGATACACGCAGCTCTTAACCTCCTACGCCCACTGCTGCTCACAATAGGTCTTTTCCTTCTTTCTACATAGAAGGCACCTGTAGAGTTTTTTTGGATGTTCGGTTCGTACTGTTCATCCTTTTGAGCCTGAAAACATTCGCTTTAAGCAAGGGGCAGCTCCCAAAATGATTTTTCCTTGGCCGTAATCAGAATCTTTGCTTTGCAGTATACTTTGTATAACTCGGTGAAACCTTTGTGAATAAACAGCTTGGCGTTTCCGGCAAATTTTGCTTTTGCAATCAAGAACGCAGAGAAAGCAACCATTTTACTTTTAGTATTTTTTGGCAGCTGAGATGTTACTCATTCTTGGACAGCTTTAAATTACTCTGTCCATTTTTGGGATCTCAACTGATGGTTCTTTCTGCTTTTAAAATACCTTCATATACATTCCACAATTCTTTACCTAAACAAGCACCCAAGTTTTAATGACATTCCCTTCCATTTTACACTGCAATGTTACAATATAAAAAAAATAATATTATCAGCTAGGTTTTTTTCTTCAAAAAAATAGAAATTATTCACAAAGCTGCTGAAAGCAGTCACAAGTATCTCAAAGGAACTGCCACAAAGAGCAAATACACATGCAATAAAATTTCTCTCAAATTTAACATTAGCAATAATTAAGATTACTTTCAACAAGTTTGGCTTTGAGCACTTCGCTACGCACGTCATACCAGAAGTTCGAAGCCAATGCTCTGAGCAGTCGCGATGTTTAACTGTTCTGACTCCCCAGCTGACATCAAGGTATTCGGAGGAGCGATCTAGAAAGCACTGTTCGTTTCTCTTGTGAGCAGAAATGAACGGTAGCTGTGCAATGACGCCAGTTCAGATATGCATGTCCACCCAGGGCATATAGAGCATAGCTGAGGGAGTCCAGCAGGTTCTCACCGGTTCCCAAGAGTAGGTTACTAATTATTTGTGTGTAACAAGAGGGAGCATTAATTGCGATTTGCCACGGATTTTTTGCCTTTAAGCGCCTCTTGCAGTAGCGCAGAACTGGAAGCGAAGTCTAGCAGGAGGTGCACCGCGGTATGGCAGCCTCGCTTCGTAATGCAATGCTTCACAGCCCATTCCCATGCATTCCCTGCCACAGCCCAAGCCCAGGAATGCCCCGCCTCCCCAGAATGCCCAGCCATGTCCCCTCGGCTGCGTTCTGCCCAGCCTCATGGTGCTACCACAGTTTGAATTCCACCACCATGGGAACCTGTTACTAAAATTTTTGGATCCCACCACTGAGCATAAGGTATGAAACACTGTGAAAACTAAACTCTGCTGACATTTGGACACATTTGCACATGTGGTTACTCTGGAAGAAGAATCTGGCTATCGGCACTGTGCATTATCCATACAAAACAGCAGCATAATGGTAAAAGATACTCAAAGGTCGCTTTACGCTATCAATTATCCCATAACCAGTAACCAATCTGGGTCTATTTTTATCCTGGTTTCTCCTTCAGGTGGCTGCTCGCTTCTGTGAAGGAACTCGAGTGAAGACTGGGAGGAAATACGCCAGTTTATTTCGCATGAGCACGGGCTTTTGTATTTACACTGCAAGTGTATTCGCTCTCATGCGCAAACATCCCCGGTGTCCCGTGTTCTGATTGGTTGTTGTTTTGGGGCAGCAGCTGGGAAATGAAGCCCTCCTTTTCCCCTGTTCTGATAGGCCCAGTGCAGGCCTCAACATGGCAAACGGAAGCAAAACAATGGGGCTCATAGTGCATCATATCACATTTTCCCACTCACATTCTCATTTATTGGAAATGAGAGAAGAAGAAGAAGAAGAAGAAAAAAAAAGAAGAAGAAGAAGAAGAAGAAGAAGAAGAAGAAGAAGAAGAAGAAGAAGAAGAAGAAGAAGAAGAAAAGGAAGAAGAAGAAGAAGAAGAAGAAGAAGGAAGAAGAAGAAGAAGAAGAAGAAGAAGAAGAGGGAAGAGTTTGATTTATATCCCCCTTCTCTCCCGCAGGAGACCTCAAAGGCTTACAATCTCCTTGCCCTCCCCTCACAACAAACACCTGGAGGTAAGTGGGGCTGAGAGAAAGCTCTGAGAAGCTGTGATTCACTCCAAGGTCACCCAGCTGGCGGGTGGAGTAATGGCCAATCTGAATTCCCCAGATAAGCCCACAGCTTCAGGGCGCAGAGCTGGAATCAAAACCCGTTCCTCCAGATTAGCTACACAGCTCTTTAACTCCTACACCACTGCTGCTCCTTACCCCACGCTGCAAATGGCGCTTTGTAGCTCAGGTACCTCTATACAGAAAACGCGGTTTGGGTATCATTTCGGGAGGTGGCAGACTACAACCGCCGGTGGCTCAAAGGAGTTGAAACGTGACGCCAGGTGGGGGAAAATCCAGGGTGCGTGGCAGAAGGGAAATAAAGCTTTGCGGAGAAAATAAACTGTTTCTGCCTGCACGGTGTTTGCATGGTAGCAGATGCACTGCGGGATTTTTGAAAAGAATCACCAACTTGGCAATTTTTTTTAAAATCTTGGGATGAGGGAAATATCGCTGGACAAACTTTAGATCCGAATTTGTAATCTTCGGCCAAACCAGGATATTTCCCTTGTCAACCAGGATATTTGGACCTCATGCAGAAACGCATCTCAAAGATAAGAGACAAAACCCTCCGCGGCTATGCAAAGACACAATACTTCTAGACAAAACCACAAGATGTGCATAAATATTAATGGTGACAAAGTGAACATAAATCGACACAAGACAAAGCAGTAAACAAGATGTGCACATAAACACTAATTTAGGAAGGAAGGCAGGAAGAAAGGAAGGAAGGAAGGAAGGAAGGAAGGAAGGAAGGGTTAGAAGGAAGGGGGCGAGGGAAGGAAGGAAGGAAGGAAGGGAAGGAGGGAAGGAGGGAGGGAGGGAGGGAGGGAGGGAGGGAGGAGGGAGGGAGGGAAAGAACAAAAGGAAGGAAGGGAAGGAAGGAAGGAAGAAGGAAGGAAGGAAGGAAGGAAGGAAGGAAGGAAGGAAGGAAGGAAGGAAGGAAGGTAAGTAAGAAAGAAGAAAGAAAGAAAGCAGCAGAAAGAAAGAAAGAAGAAAGAAAGAAAGAAAAGAAAGAAAGAAAGAAAAGAAAGAAAGAAAGAAAGAAAGAAGTGGGCCAATCAGTTTCTCTGAGGTCCTGCAACAAGACATAGAGGCCAAGGCCTACCCTGATATTGCCTCCTTTCACTGGTTTTCAGTGGTTCACTGCCTCTGAATGTGGAGGTTCACTTTAGTGACCAGGGCTCCATGAACCTTTCTCATTTAGACTCTCTCCCCTCAAATCTGAGCAGTACCTTTGTCCAACAGACTTAGACACTTAATATCGGGCTATATATCCTCCCACAGAATTCACAACAGCCTGTTGCCTAGAAATTAAGGGTTTTTTTTTAAAAAAATTGAAGTTTCAAATAAGAACCATCCTCTTTTACTGCAGGAGCTGTCTTACCTCGCTAATCAATAGAATACTTTTATGCTGCCACAGAGAAAATGAAGAAAGAATGGAAAGGGTTGTTTTTCCAACGGCTCTTCAAGGAAGGGAGAAACTTGATACAGAAGAGACTATTTCTGTTTTTTCTCACTGCCTTTGATGAAACATGAATTATAGAATGAAAAGGACAGTCACTTTATGTTCCTCCCATCAAATCGCTCGCTAAAGTATTTGCCAATTGCCTCATACGATGGAAGCAGGAAGCCCTTCTTTGACATGTTAAAAGATGGGAAGTTCTGCCACCGTCAAAGAATTTTTTCGTACAGGCCATCCTGGCCCTCTCATCAAATCCAGCGTACCGAAAGAAAACATAGTTCTAAATCAACAGACCTGGGCATTATATGGGTCTCGGCTGGCCACATCCGCCCGGATGACCCCTGACTTGCCCCCCTGCCATAGTTAAGTAGCGAAATTTGAAAGCCCCGCAGGTGCCGTGTTGTCTTACACGGCTTCGCGGGGCTTTCAAAAGCCTTGCCTTTTACCCCCTGCCCTCCACAATATTTCTGTTTCTTATGCCCCCATGGAAAATAATTGCCTAAATCCCTGTTCTAAAATGCTGGCACTGCGGGAGACCAAGAGGCATATTATAGTCGCCATGTGATAGAATGTGCAGAAGGAAGAAATTTTGGACAACTGTATTAATATATATCAAGAAACTGGTGAAGATAAAATATTGATTTAAAATAATGACTTGATGTTCAAGTAATGGAACATTGAAGGGTGGATAAACAATATAAAGTTATATGTATAAAATAATGACTAAAGCAGCCCATGCAACAATAGCCTTGGGCTGGAAAGAAAGAAAATGGACATTTGGTGAAATGTTTAGAATATATCTGGGAACAAGTGACACTTGATATTTTCGAGTATGCCAACCAAAAAAATAATAAGACGGGCAAGATAAACAGAAGGAAATTTTGAAGATATGGATAATATAATGGACTATTTGAAAGAAGCTCGAGTCAACGGCTAAGAAATATGGGAGAAGAGGCAACAGAGAATGAACTTTACTGCTGTTTGTGTGACAAAAACTATGAAGAAGAAGTAATGGGGAGGGAGAAAAGGGGAAGTATTGTTTGAAAATGTATGAAGAAGGAAAATTACTATAAACTGTAAAATTCAAATGATACAATAAACTTTTTTTTAAAAGAGTTAAAACATTTCTATATACTTTCCATTAGTGGAAACACAAGAAACTACTTACCTTGTTTCTAGTGTTTTCGGTGGAAACCTGGTAATTCTCGGTCGCGGCCATATACAACTAAACGCTATTGCCATCGCAATTTCCATGCAAATCAGTGAGATTCCTGCTGCGCTTTTGGTCCAAAGTCTGCTAATGCAGCCCTTGCTCACGATCATGGGTGAGTTTACGCAACGGTTCCCAAAGGGAACGCAACCGCTCATCCTATGGCATACAAGGTGACCTTGTGGAACCAGGACGTGGGTATCAAGGCTGCATGATGCGACTGCCTCTTAAGCCAGTTTCGCCGCTTTCCCCACGGAAACGGCATTTAGAAGGCCGCGGTGGTTCTGCGGCTGCATCGCAGGAGGTTGCCAGATTGCCTTGGCGCTTCCCAGAAGGCGCGGGCGCCTCCCAAAATCGAACAATTGAAAATAACCGCTGGATAAATTGTTTCGAGGACTGTCCCGGCCAAAAAAGCGGGACGTCTGGTCAGCCTGCCTATGCACCATCCTTGGCTGGGTATGTTCTGTCCGGAGCAGCTAATTTTCTCCAGCTCAACTATTCTCTGTCCCCTGGAGATCAGGCACACTAGCTGGAGATCTCCAGCCACCAGCTGGAGGTTGGCAACTCTAGCTGGAGATGAGTTGGCTTTTGTACCCTGCTTTTCTCTTCCCCAAGGAGTCTCAAAGTGGCTTACAGTCCAATTCCCTTCCCATAATGAGCATATTGTGAGGTAGGTGTAATGAGATTTTGAGAGAACTGTGAGAGGCTCCAATATCACCCCTGCAGGCTTCATGCAGGAGGTACCGAACTGGTCTCTAGATTAGAGCTCCAACACAGCCACTCAGACCCTGTATAAGAAGGTAAAAAATAGTTACAAATAACCTGCTATTTCCATTACTGGGGAAATTTAACTGAAGTTCAGTTTCTCTCCTTCCTTTGGTTTCTGCTCCAAAGGTCCCATTTGCTGCGTTCTAGGCAAAGGCTTAAGGTCATGCATAGTGGAACAAAAATCCCTAATTTTAAATACATGCTGAAGGGGTCAGAAGTGGCTGAGAGCATAAGAAGAGATTCCCGGCGAGAAACCCAAGGAGAGGGTTTTTTCTCAATATGAAGCCACTCACTGAAAAGCCGCAGCCCCCCATTTCAGCAGGGATAAACTTTGATCTGTGCAGAAGTGTAGACGCAACCAGAACTTAAATGTTACAGCCCATGCCCTAAAGTTTCTAATAGATGTTATCCCCGGATTCCAAAACAAAGAACACCGCTAAGGACAATAGCCAGTAAGTGCCAAACTTTATATAGGAAGTTTGATTGGATATGTTCCATATTCTGGTGCCAAACTTGGATCCTTACGGGCAGTGGTGGGATCCAAAAATTTTAGTAACAGGTACCCATGGAGGTGGGATTCAAACTGTATGCGAACGCTAATGGCTAAGCAGGCACCTACAGGGCGCGGGTCGCATTCCAGGGTGGGGCACTCCTGGCAGGCTGTGCATGACGCTGCGCCGGTCCCTTTAAAGGGAAACGACGCATCGAGGTTGCCAGGGCTGCCACGCGACCGGGTGCACGCCCCTGCCAGGACTGCTTCAAGTTCTGCGTGCTACCGCTGAGAGAAGGCTTAACTAAGGCAAAAAAAAATCACGGGCAAAATCACCCATTAGTAACCCCTCGCACACGCAGTCAATTATTAACCTACTCGCAACTCCGGTGAGAACCTGCTGGATCCCACCTCGCTTACGATGCCATACAAAGGTAATTTCGACCACTTTGGCATTAAACACCTTCAGTGATGCTGAATGAACCTACCACCATGGATGTTAAAAAAATTTCACCACTGTGGTGGACAGATATTTACAACCTTTAAGAGTGTTATCCCTATGAGTGGTCCAACTTAACTTATGATGAAATGTTATCCCAAGGTATTTAAATACTTTAACTTGTTCGATGTCAACTCCTTGGATGGATCATCTCTACGGGTCTGAAGGTGCTAGAAACCTACCGATTCTAGGATTTCAATAGGTTAATAACCAACCTATTGTTTCGACAACATCTTCATTCCACATTTGATCAGGGAATTTTTAAGACCTGACCTTGTTCTTGATAGCAAAACTGCATCATCAGCATAAAGGAGGATGGACAAAGGAACACTATTCAGATAGGAGCAATGAGAGTTGGAATTATTCAAAGTGGGGGGGGCAAGATCGTACAGAAAAAGGTTGCATAACACAGGTGCTAATGTAACCCCCATGCTCAGAATGGGTTGACCCAGAAAGGGTGGAGATCAAAGCAGCAGAAGGCTGCAGAGCTCATGCGTTGTTTGAGGAGACAAGGCTACCAGACTCGACCTTGGTTTGCATAAGGCTGCAGAGCTCATGTAGTTTGAGGACAAGGCTACCAGACTCGACCTTGGTTTGTATAACCTGTTAAGGGCTTCTTTTTGTGGTTTCGTAATGGCAGGAAGCTCCTGGAAACCTTCATCATGTTGAATCCCGTCTCACCAAGCCCTTGGAGGTTCTAGGACAACCCACTTGCAAAGAAGAATTGACTTGCAGTATCAGTAGACTGTAACAGGCGGACTTGAAAATGCAACTAAACAGGACCTTGAAGTGTGATGTTAAATGTTGATGCTATATGTTATATGCTTAGAAAGTGAAACCATTTTGTTTTTAAAAAAATTTGTTGTCGCGAACTCATTCCAAGTTCTGCCCCACAGAACTCCACGTTGAGGTTACACTACCACGCATCCCTGTTTTACTCCCTGAGAAACCGATATTCTGGGGGTCTTGGGATAACAGCAGAAGTAGAAAGCTCAATGAAAATATTGACTGTGAGCAGCAGAGCTGAGAAAAGCCAATCCCACACTGGGGATTATTAGGAAAGCAATACTGAAATGACCTTAGCCACAGTGCTGCCTCATTTGGAATACTATGTACAGTTCTGGTAGCCATATTTTTAAAAAAAAAGGATTTTGCATTTTGCAGTACAAGGAGGATAACAAATGTTATTATGGGGCGGAGCTCCTTTTAGGATAAAAGTCTGGAAAGTCTGGAACTTTTCAATCTAGAAAAAAAGATGGCTGGGCAGCATGATAGATAAATGTAAAATGGTGGCCAAGGTAAAGAAGATGGATAGAAGGAACACTTCTCCATCTCCCAGATATCAGAACCCAGTGAAGGCCTTCCAACCCCCCAATCAGGGCAGGGGGATCTGTTCTGGATGGCCACCATGTGCTGGATGCTGGACTAGATGGACCACGGTCAGTTCCACAAGGTCTCTCCTTATCAGGAGAAGGCCTTGGCCTCTATGCCCTGCAGTTGGACCTCCAGATGAACTGGTTGGCCACAGTGTGCTGGATGCTGGACTAGATGGACCATGGGTCAGTTCCACAAGGTCTCTTCTTATCAGGGGAAGGCCTTGGTCTCTATGCCCTGCTGTTGATGTCTAGATGAATCGGTTGGTTATTGAGACTGGATGCCAGATTGATTGATAACAGCCTCAGCAGTCTCTTCTATCAGGAGAAGGTTTGTCGTTTGTTGACGTCCAGATGAACTGGCTGGCCACCGCGGTGAGACTGATGCTGGACCAGCCCTGCAAGGCAATGTATTCATGGTTGATACACATGCCACACCGGCCAACAATTCCTCGTCCCGGTTCACAAGCGCACTACATCTGCTCACCTTAGTCTGGAGTCTACCTTCCAAAGCTGCCATTTTCTCCAGTTGAGTTGTCCCTTGCGCCTGGAGATCAGTTGTAATCCTAGGAGATCTTCAGCGACCACCTGGAGAATGAAAACCCTGAATATATCAAAGGTGTCTTTCAAATTCTTACTGGTTCATCGTGCCCATTCAAAATCCCGTGTCAAAATGGTGGCATCGAATTCTATTTGCTAGTAGACACTGCAACTTCACCACTGCATGAAACATGAAAGCCAGATCAGAACATCTGTGGAGCCCATAAGAATCTGGAGCACAACATCACATACTCCTGTCATTTGAAGGATATTGAATCCTGAAGTCATATTTTAATTGCCGGTTTATGAAACTGAGGCAGACTTTCGGAAGCACGGAAGCAGTACTGAGTGGCTCACATTGTTAATAAAGCTGGGATCAATTTCTCTTTCAATAATGAGAAAAATACACACTCCGCTTTGTTCCTGAGAGACTTCTTTGGTGCAAATGGAAGGATTAAAAATAGCAGCCTTTCCATTTTGCAATTATCTCTGAAGCCACACATTAAAATCAGGTAAGGTTTTTAACACCCTCGCTTAAGTGTCAGAGATCCTTCATTTAGAACCCCCCACTTGTTTCTTTACAATAAACCTCCTGAAGAACAGCATAACAGAAGTAGAGCCCTGCAGGATCTGACCCGTGGTCCATCTAGACCAGCATCCAGTCTCACACAGTGGCTAACCAATTCATCTGGACGTCCAACAGCAGGGCATAGAGACCAAGGCCTTCCCCTGATAAGAAGAGACCTTGTGGAACTGACCCATGGTCCCACTCAGTCTCAGCATCCAGTCTCAATACTTTGTAGCCAAACTGCCTCATTCTGGGAGGTCTAACTGCAGGGAATAGAGGCCAAGGCCTTCTCCTGATAAGAAGAGACCTTGTGGAACTGACCCATAGTCCATCTAGTCCAGCATCCAGCACACGGTGGCCAACCAGTTCATCTGGAGGTCTAACTGCAGGGCATAGAGGCCAAGGCCTTCCCCTGATAAGAAGAGACCTTGTGGAACTGACCCATGGTCCATCTAGTCCAGCATCCAGTCTCACACAGTGGCCAACCAGTTCATCTGGAGATCCAACAGCAGGGCATAGAGGCCAAGGCCTTCTCCTGATAAGAAGAGACCTTGTGGAACTGACCCATGGTCCATCTAGTCTAGCATCCAGTCTCACACGGTGGCCAACCAGTTCATCTGGAGGTCCAACAGCAGGGCATAGAGGCCAAGGCCTTCCCCTGATAAGGTGAGACCTTGTGGAACTGACCCATGGTCCATCTAGTCCAGCATCCAGTCTCACCCAGTGGCCAACCAGTTCATCTGGAGGTCTAACTGCAGGGCATAGAGGCCAAGGCCTTCCCCTGATCAGAAGAGACCTTGTGGAACTGACCCATGGTCCATTTAGTCCAGCATCCAGTCTCACACGGTGGCCAACCAGTTCATCATCATCATCATCAACAACCTTTTATTGGCATGAGTTTAAAATACAACAGAGAGGTTGAGGAGAATCAAGTTAAAATAAGTAAATAAAATAAGTAAAAGACATTTCCAGCAGTTAAAACAATGAATAAATAAATAAACTAAAATCTGTGGCGAATCTGTTGTGCCAGCGCCAGGAATTTGGCAACGTCTAGGGATCTCTGAGGAGACTGATCACAAAGCAGATAGAAAGATTTGACCTTGTCTGATGAGTAGGCATAGTTCTCAGTGTATGGGTCTATATATTGTCTTCTAGATGAAGCATATAGTTCGCAATCTAGGAGGATGTGCTCGATTGTTTCGATGGCTTTTTGTGAGCAGGGACACATTCTTTGTTGGTAAGGGATCTGGAGAAATCTGCCGCTCAGGACTGCTGAGGGTAGGACATTCAGTCGGGCTAGCATTAAGGTACGTCGGAGGTACGGCGAAGATATATTGTAGAAATACCTTGGTAGCCCTTTACTGAAGGGGGGAAGATAGGAGCCCTCTGGTAAAATGCCCTTCATGTGCTGAGTAGAAAGCAGTTGGTTTTTGGCATCAAGTAGCCTTAGCGACAGAAGTTTGACTATTTGCGCTTCGTCCATGTTTATGAAGAAATCTAAAGCGAAGCCTAACGAATTAATTTTTTTCTTGATCAAAAGACTCCAAGTGGAGAGATAGGAATCCGAAAGCATTCGCTTTGTTAGGCTGTCCTGCTCTGATCGAAAGTGGAGGCGCAGCCAGTATCGAAGCGAGGAGAGCCATATACGTGTTTCGAGAAGATTTAGACCTAATTCCGAACATAAAGAGAGATATGACACGGTGTTCGAAATTCCAAGTAGTTTGCCAAAAAAGCTAGATTGTATAGACTCAAAAGGCTTTAGATTGTGATTTAGCCAGATTGGGGCACCATACAAGGTTTTTGGAATCAGTCTGCCATCAAAGGCTCTCACAGCTGCTGGGACGCATTGACCCTCTTGGGAGTAGAAGAACCGCCTAATTGCTGCCGCGCACTGATTGGTGGAGAGGGAGATGTGCTTGTCCTGTGACAGGGCGGGAAATGGCAAGCCCCAGAAGGCCGTGCTCCTGCGGCCACGCGCACGGGAGGCTGCCGCACTGCCTTGCGCTCCAGAAGGCAGTGCGGCAGCCTCCCAAAAATCGGGACAATTTAACGCGGGACAAATTGTTTGAAGGCGGGACTGTCCCACCAAAAGTGGGACGTCTGGTCAGCCTGCTCCAGACCCCATTGAAGTCAATTCCCTCCCCAATCCTGCCCACCCCATTCTCCGCCCCCAAAATCTTCAACCCAGGTTGTTTCTGCACGGTCCAAATATCCTAGGTTGAGCAAGAGAAATATCCTGGTCTAGAGTTTGCAACCCTGAGTATATTTCAATTATCCTTTTTCATTTTGCAGCAGTGGCATAGTGGTTAAGAACTCTAATCTGGAGGAACCGGGTTTGATTCCTTGCTCTGCTGCTTGAGCTGTGGAGGCTTACCTGGGGAATTCACATTAGCCTGGGCGCTCCCACACACACCAGCTGGGTGACCTTGGGCTAGTCACAGTTCTTCTGAGCTCTCTCAGCCCCACCTGCCTCACAGGGTGTTTGTTGTGAGGGGGGAAGGGCAAGGAATTTGTAAGCCCCTTTGTGTCTCCTTGCAGGAGAGAAAGGGGGGATATAAATCCAACTCTTCTTCTCTTCTTCAATGTTCTCCACCTTTCCAATCGTCATCAGGTTCAGAAATAAAGCGATAAAACTGATTGTAATATATAAATCAGGAATAAATGGTATTTCTCCATATCCTGTGTCGATTTAACATGGGGCCTGTGTCGATTTAACATGAAGGGTGAAATTAGAAGCAAGGAGTGGAGCTGAGCCCCAGACGCCCGGGTGCAAACGCCGGTTCTGTTTTTAAGGGCAAGCCGGGAGTTCAATCACTCAGCAAATTGCTTTGTGCTCTCATTTTTCATCTAATTACGAGTCTGTCTCTACAGAATGGAGAGAAGCCGGCGTCATCTATTCTAATCATCCGATGGTTCTGTTCCAAACAGGGAGGGAAGGGCTATCCTTCAAAAGCCCTAGCGGAGCAAGCCTCCACAGCTCAAGCAAACCCAACCTCTGCTCAACCCTCCAAGGGCACGGCTCCACCACCGTATTTCTCCCCCTCCTCCTCACTCCCCCCTCCAACCCAAAATTTCTTGATGTCTTTCATAGGCTCCATCTCCGGCCATCAGGGCTGTAGGTGAGATGGATCTTGGGCTGATTCAACATGACTGTTTGCGGGGGGGGGGGTGTTTTGTATTTGATTACCTACGCATAAAAATGTTTGCACCTGCAAAGGTGCTCCATGCTCACCTTCCAGGAAGAGGGTGAGGGCGGAGTCTGGCCACTGGCAGGTGCAAAGGGAGAGCCAGTCTACAGGCAGGCCTGAGAGAAAGGCTGGGCCAGGGAAGGGGGCAAACATGGACCCTCCCTCTTTGGACACAACCAATGGAGAGGAGGGGCTCACCCTCCCGCCCCCTTTCAGGGCAGACGCCAGCTGTTCGCCCACTTGGGAGGCAAGGTAGGAATCTTTTGCCTCTCTGGCACAATTGGCAGCAAGCTGGGGGGGGGGGGTTCCAACTCAATGGAGCCCCATGATGCAGGTGATCGGGAGCAACAGCCGCAGAAGGCCATTGCTTTCACCTCCTGCAGGTGAGCTCCCAAAGGCACCTGGTGGGCCACTGCGAGTAGCAGAGTGCTGGACTAGATGGACTCTGGTCTGATCCAGCTGGCTTGTTCTTATGTTCTTATGTTCTTATGGCTACCAATCTTGATTCGCCTTGATCTCAGATTGCAAATGCCTTAGCAGACCAGGTGCTCGGGAGCAGCAGCAGCCGCAGAAGGCTATTGCTTTCACCTCCTACATGTGAGCTCCCAAAGGCACCTGGTGGGCCACTGCGAGTAGCAGAGAGCTGGACTAGATGGACTCTGGTCTGATCCAGCTGGCTTGTTCTTATGTTCTTATGTTCTTAAGGGGCCAGATCCAGCCCCTGGGCCACATGTTTGAAAATGTCAGCCGAATGAAACATCTGTCATAGTCCTTCAATCGGGACACCTTCCTTCACATTCTCAAGATCTATCATTTCGTTCCAACGATCCTTTCAAGTTTGCCGTGCGTTTGTCAGTGGGTTGCCTGTGAAATCATGATTCAGTGTTCAGGTTATGTAACCTCTTTATGTAACACGGTCAGGCTTGCTTGAATGAACAGGCTTTTAATTGAAGCAACCGGTGCGAATTACGCATACTTTAAAAGTTCTAAAATTAAAGCTCAGAATATATATATTTTTTCAAATTATTGCACTGGCCAACTAGAAAAAAAATAGATCCCCCCCCGCCCCCGTACAACTTTGAATCTTGCCATCTTAAACCAGTGTAAACTGCATGGAGCTACTTGTGCATAGGAACTGTATCTCTCTTGTTTTGTAGCCCACCCTCTCTTGAAAATTTAGGGTAGTCCCTCCCCCTCTCTGACAAAGTTCAATCATGTTGTTTGAAAGGAAGGATGATGGAATATCTCTTTTCAGCTAGCTCTAAGCCGGGGGCGGCGGGGGGGTGCAGAACTAGTGTGCTGTGGTGTCCAACTAGGGCAGACCTGGGCATTATACGGGCCGCGGGCCACATCCGGCCCGCCGGATGACCCTGACTGGCCCCCCTGCCGTGCTGGGGAGCGAGGCACCTTTGAAAGCCCCGCAGAAGCCAGTTGCCTTGGCTGCCGGCTTCTGCGGGGCTTTCAAAAGTGCCTCGTCCCCCTGCCTTTTAGCCTGGCCCTCCACAATATTTTCTGTTTCTTATGTGGCCCCATGGAAAAAATAATTGCCCACCCCTGAACTAGGATCTGGAAGACCCATATTTGAGTCACCATTTCTGCCATGGAAGCTTGCTGGGTGACCTTGGGCCAGTCACCTACTCTCAGTTTAGCCTGTTTGATGGGGTGGTTGTGCGGGTAAAATGGAGGAGAATAGAATTACGTCAGCTGCCTTGGGTCTCCATTTGGGGTATAAATGAAGTAAATAAATAAATAGACTATTCAGGGGGCCACATCAGATCCTTCTGCCTGCTTTTCTCCTGACTGTTGAAGAAGAAGAAGAAGAAGAAGAAGAAGAAGAAGAAGAAGAAGAAGA